>NC_052333.1:25812169-26112169 GCF_016432855.1 Salvelinus namaycush
TGCTTTGAGCCAGACAATATCTAAACGAGACTTGTTGACATCCAAATCAAACTTAATACAAGAACGGGGTTTCGAAGCAAGAAGAATGATACTTAAGTTGATAATGACTCTAACACCTTAATAACCACTCAGCCATCTTTTGTGTTTATAAAGGATAAACACTTGCTTAGTCAAGGCGGAATAAGGGGAACAAAGTCAATTCTTTCAGCTTTGATAGAAACAATTGATAACATCCAAATCAAAGATAAACTTACCAGGAGTGGGGTTCGAACCCACGAGGACATATGTCCATGGATCTTAAGTCCAACGCCTTAACTCTCGGCCATCCTGGTGTTAAGAACATGAAATCGAGTGCCCAGTCAAAATGGAATAAGGGTTATTGCAGCTGCAGTTGTGGTAGCAGCTACACTTGTGATTGCAGTGGCTGCTGTGTTGGTAGAGGCTGAAGTAGTGGTGGCGTGAGTTGTCTTAGTGGTGTCTCCAGTTGTGGTGGCAGGGGCTGTCGTAGTGGCATCCTTAGTTATGGTGGCAGGGGCTGCAGTAGTGGTGGCAGCGGCTGTTGTTGTGGTGGCAGCTGCAGTTGTGGTTGCAGCGGCTGTCGTCATAGTGGCAGCTGCAGTTGTGGTAGCAGCTGCATTTGTGGTTGCTGTGGCTGCTGTTGTGGTAGCGGCTAAAGTTGTGGTGTCATGGGTTGTCTTAGTGTTGTCTCCTGTTATGGTGGCAGGGGCTGTCGTAGAGGCGACTACAGTTATGGTGGCAGGGGCTGCAGTAGTGGTGGCAGTAGCTGCTGTCATGGTGACAGGGGTTGTTGTCGTAGTGGCAGCTGCAGTTGTACTGGCAGCTGCACTTGTGGTTGCAGTTGCTGCTGTTCTTGTAGTGGCTAAATTTGTGGTTGCAGGGGTTGTCTTATTGGTGTCTTTAGTTGTGGCGGTAGCAGCTGTTGTTATAGTGGCAGCTGCAGTTGTAGTGGCAGAAGCTGTTATCATAGTGGCAGCTGCAGTTGATGTAGCAGCTGCACTTGTGGTTGCAGTGGCTGCTGTTCTGGTAGCGGCTAAAGTTGTGGTGGCAGGAGGTGTTGTGGTAGTGGCAGCTGTTGTTGTGGTGCCCATGACTGTCGTCATTGCGGCTGCAGTTGTGGTTGCAGCTGCTGCTCTTGTGGTACCAGCTGGAGTTGTGGTGGCAATTGCTACTGTTGTAGTGGCTGCTGTAGTTGTAGTGGTGTCTCCAGTTGTGGTGGCGGCTGCTGTTGCTATGGTGGCAGAGGCTGTCGTAGTGGAAGCTGCAGTTGTGGTAGGAATCGTAGTGGCATCTGCATTTGTGGTGGCAGGGTCTGTCGTTACTGCCGCTGCAGTTGTGGTAGCAGCTGCACTTGTGATTGCAGTGGCTGCTGTGTTGGTAGCGGCTAAAGTTGTGGTGGCATGAGTTGTCTTAGTGGTGTCTCCAGTTGTGGTGGCAGGGGCTGTCGTAGTGGCATCCTTAGTTATGGTGGCAGGGGCTGCAGTAGTGGTGGCAGCGGCTGTTGTCGTGGTGGCAGCTGCAGTTGTGGTGGCAGCGGCTGTCGTCGTGGTGGCAGCTGCTGTTGTGGTAGCAGTCGTTGTGGCGGCAAATGCAGTTGTGTTTGCAGCTGCTGCTCTTGTGGTACCAGCTGGAGTTGTGGTGGCAATTGCTACTGTTGTAGTGGCTGCTGTAGTTGTAGTGGCGGCTACAGTTGTGGTGGCTGCTGCTGTTGCTGTGGTGGCAGGGGCTGTCGTATATGTGGCTGCAGTTGTGGTGGCAGGGGCTGTCGTAGGGACGTCTGCAGTTATGGTGGCAGGGGCTGCAGTAGTGGTGGCAGCGGCTGTCGTCGTGGTGGCAGCTGCAGTTGTGGTGGCAGCGGCTGTCGTGGTGGTTGCGGCTGCAGTTGTGGTGGCAGTCATAGTGGTGGCAAATGCAGTTGTGGTTGCAGATGCTACTCTTGTGGTACCAGCTGGAGTTGTGGTGGCAGCGACTGCTGTTGTAGTGGCTGCTGTAGTTGTAGTGGCAGCCACAGTTGTGCTGGTGACTGCTGTTGCTATGGTGGCAGAGGCTGTCGTAGTGGAAGCTGTAGTTGTGGTAGGAGTCGTAGTGGCATCTGCATTTGTGGTGGCAGGGTCTGTCGTTATTGCAGCTGCAGTTGTGGTAGCAGCTACACTTGTGATTGCAGTGGCTGCTGTGTTGGTAGAGGCTGAAGTAGTGGTGGCATGAGTTGTCTTAGTGGTGTCTCCAGTTGTGGTGGCAGGGGCTGTCGTAGTGGCATCCTTAGTTATGGTGGCAGGGGCTGCAGTAGTGGTGGCAGCAACTGTTGTTGTGGTGGCAGCTGCAGTTGTGGTTGCAGCGGCTGTCGTCATAGTGGCAGCTGCAGTTGTGGTAGCAGCTGCATTTGGGGTTGCTGTGGCTGCTGTTGTGGTAGCGGCTAAAGTTGTGGTGTCATGGGTTGTCTTAGTGGTGTCTCCAGTTGTGGTAGCAGGGGTTGTCGACGTGGCGTCTACAGTTAGGGTGACAGGGGCTGCAGTAGTGGTAGCAGGGTTTGTCTTAGTGGTGTCTTTAGTTGTGGCGGTAGCAGCTGTTGTTATAGTGGCAGCTGCAGTTGTAGTGGCAGAGGCTGTTATCATAGTGGCAGCTGCAGTTGATGTAGCGGCTGCACTTGTGGTTTTAGTGGCTGCTGTTCTGGTAGCGGCTAAAGCTTTCGTGGAATGGGTTGTCTTAGTGGTGTCTCCAGTTGTGGTGGCAGGGGCTGTTGTAGTGGTGTTAGCTGCAGTTGTGGTGTCAGCTGCAGTTGTGGTGGCACCAGCTGTCGTCATAGTGGCAGCTGCAGCTGTGGTGGAAGCGGCTGTCGTCGTAGGGGCAGGTGCAGTTATGGTGGCAGGGGCTGCAGTAGTGGTGGCAGCGGCTGTCGTGGTGGTGGCAGCAGTTGTTGTTGTGGTAGCTGCTGCTCTTGTGGTACCAGCCTGATTTGTGGTGGCTGCTGTAGTCGTAGTGGCGGCTACAGTTGTGGTGGTGGCTGCTGTTGCTGTGGTGGCAGCTGCTTTCGTAGTGTTAGCTGCAGTTGTTGTGGCAGCGGCTGTTGTAGTGGCGGCTGCACTTGTGGTCGCAGTCGTAGTGGCGGCTGCACTTGTGGTGGCAGGGGCTGTCGTTGTGGCGGCTGCAGTTGATGTGGCAGCAGCTGTCATAGTGGCAGCTGCAGTTGTTGTGGCAGCGGCTGCCGTAGTGGCAGCAGTTGTGGTCGCAGTCGTAGTGGTTGGAGTTGTTGTTGCGGCAGTTGTAGTGGCTGGAGTTGTTGATTCTTTACAAGGAATAAAAGCTCCAGTAGGAATGAATGGGAAGCCCCACAAGCAAAATGCTCCTAGTGGGGTGGATGCTGCAGATGTTGAAGGAACATTGGTGATGACTGGGGTCTGATCAATCATATAGGGGGCAGTGGGAATATTTGGGAATCCCCATAAATCCCCAAAGGGTTCTTCTACATTTCTTGAGTTGAAAGGTTGAGGGAAACAGGATACCGTGGTGGTGGACAACTCTCCAGCAGAGTTCTGATACACCAGTTGAAGCGAGAGACTGCCATACTGTGGAAGAGGAAATCAGTTAAGAGCAACTGCAATCACCAGCACAAGTTAAATTGTATTTATTTTTACGTCTATAATGTTCAACCATTGCAACAAAGAATCATATGTGCATTTTAGTCCATTTTCAGACAATCTAATATTTACATTTCAGAGCATGATCATTTTTAAAAAATCAGTTTCTATGCAACATTGATAAATGACACCCCAGGACTTTCTTACCTCCACATTTGATTGGGAAAATTTGACAATCAAGGCATTGAGACTTTTCCACTGAGTTACAATGTATCCATCATGAACGTGCAACAACGCCTCTGGACCTGCAAAACAGCATATCAATCAATATCAGAGCCAACTTTTTAAAATAAAGGATTTAACATGACATTGTAGTTCAGTCTGGTAAGTTGTAGTAAGGCACAGCCTTTTTATCAATCCATTGCTCCAATATGTGAAACATGTCCTCAGATTAGTATAGACATCAAATAACTGCAATTAATTCCGTGGGAACATTAATTATCAGTTCTTACCAAGCACCTTCACATCTATCAGCATTCCAGCAGGTAGTTTAACAGTCATGTCTGTTTTCCCACAGGTGACTTGGGGCAGCCACAATGTTGGTGGAACAGAGGTAGGAGAGGTGGAGATGGGAGTCTGACAAGTTGTCGTGCCAGACACATTCCTCATGAGAAGGCGGTCAAAGTAATGGACTTTCACAGAGTGCTGATGGACGCCACCCTGGATCTACGGAGAGCATGATAATGAGCCCATATGGGAAAAATTACTTTAAAAACTATATATATACACATTACAGTTCAACAGTTTGGGGTCACTTAGAAATGTCCATGTTTTTGAAAGAAAAGCAAATTTTTTGTCCATTAAAATAACTTATCAGAAACACAGTGTAGACATTGTTAATGTTGTAAATGACTATTGTAGCTGGAAAAAGCTGATTTATAATGGAATATCTACATAGGCGTACAGAGGCTCATTATCAGCAACCATCACTCCTGTGTTCCAATGGCACGTTGTATTAGCTAATCCAAGTTTATAATTTTAAAAGGCTAATTGATCATTAGAAAACCTTTTTGCAATTATGTTAGCACAGCTGAAAACTGTTGTCCTGATTAAAGAAGCAATAAAACTGGCCTTCTTTAGACTAGTGGAGTATCTGGAGCATCAACATTTGTGGGTTCGATTACAGGCTCAAAATGGCCAGAAACAAAGACCTTTCTTCTAAACTCGTCAGTCTATTCTTGTTCTGAGAAATTAAGGCTATTCCATGTGAGAAATTACCAAGAAACTGAAGATCTCGTACAACGCTGTGTACTACTCCCTTCACAGAACAGAGCAAACTAGCTCTAACCAGAATAGAAAGAGGAGTGGGAGGCCCCGTTGCACAACTGAGCAAGAGGACAAGTACATTAGACTGTCTAGTTTGAGAAACAGACGCCTCACGTCCTCAACTGGCAGCTTCATTAAATAGTACACCAGTCTCAACGTCAACAGTGAAGAGGCGACTCCGGGATGCTGACAGCCTCTGCCTCCACAATTAAAGAATGTATTTAAGTATATTTTTACATGTATGTATCAATATATTTGGTAGATTTTAAAATGTATTTGGAAATGTGTTCTAAAATAAATTCCAACATGTATTTTTAAGCAATATATTTTTAGGTCAAATCAGTGATCATGGTTGATATGCATAAACAATTATTTCATAATACATTATCACTTCTCTACCTACAACATATTTGGCTAGACAGCAAATATACTTTATAGCCATTTTTCTCAGTTTCACGGTTTGCGTAGTTACTGCTCTTTGTTTTTGTATGGCAGAGCGGGTAACTGAACTTAAATTACTGCTGTTTGCCTTAGTTTTACTTGGATTTTGTAGTTACTGCAAATTTCACACAACATTTTCTCTGAAACCAAACATAAATAAACCAGGACACGTTGTCACAAGATAAAACAGATACTAAAAAGCCTGATTTCAGTCTTTACTCAATTTTGTCTAAAGTGTAGTTACTGCATTTTGCCTTTGTAGGGCAGTATTGTGGGGCATTGCACGATGTATGTTTTTTGTTTAAATCGATAAAAACTCAAATAAAATAATTATAAAAACATTATTTAATTAAGCTGAAGAGAGGCACTTATTATAATTTTTTATTTACCACTTGAGATATACAACACGTTTTCCTATGTGGTCTTTATTATTTTTTTTCTTCTCACCTTCACAATTCAAATTATATCACTGCCAAAGTTTTGGCTTGGTGGCCAAAATGTTTTCTCCATTGATACATTTCAGAAGCCGAATTAGGAACTACTTTGGCCACCCTGTAGATTACATTTTATAGCCATACATTTCTGTAATATTGTCAGGCATTACATGTATTTGATCAAAGATGCAAATGCACAGTGCCTTCAGAAAGTATTCACAACTCTTGACTTTTTCCAAATTTTGTTGTGTTAAAGTTTTTGTCAACGAGCTACACAAAATACTTGAATGTGAAAGTGGAAGAAAAAATTTGAAGACTTGTACATTTTTGGGGGGAAAAATAAAACACTAACATATCTTGATTTCATAGTATTCAATCCCCTGAGTCAATACATGTTAGAAGCACCTTTGCCGATTACAGCTGTGAGTCTTTCTAGGTAAGTCTCTAAGAGCTTTCCACACCTTGATTTTGCAATATTTGCAATATATTATTATTTTCAAAATTCTTCAAGCTGTCAAGTTGGTTGTTGATCATTGCTAGACATTTTCAAGTCTTGCCATAGATTTTCAAGACAATTTAAGTAAAACATGACATGAAACTGCCTTCTTGGTAAGCAACTCCAGTGAATATTTGGCCTTGTGTTTTAGGTTATTGTCCTGCTGAAATGTAAATTAATCTCCCAGTATCTGGTGGAAATCAGACTGAACCAGGTTTACCTTAAGGATTTTGCTTGTGCTTAGCTCCATTACATTTCTTTTTTATCCTGAAAAACTCCCCAGTCCTTAACGATTACAAGCATGCTCATAACATGATGCAGCCACCACTATGCTTGAAAGTAGGTCAATATTGTGGAGTAACTACAATGTTGATCCATCCTCAGTTCTCATATTACAGCCATTAAACTCTGTAACTGTTTTAAAGTGAAATCCCTGAGCAGTTTCCTTCCTCTCCGGCAACTGAGTTAGGAAGGACGCTTGTATCTTTGTGGTGACTGGGTGTATTGGTACGCCATCCAGAGTGTAATTAATAACTTCACCAGTTTTATGTTTTACCTTTATTTAACTAGGCAAGTCAGTTAAGAACAAATTCTTATTTTCAATGACAGCCTAGGAACATACATTACTGCCTTGTTCAGGGGCAGAAAGACAGATTTTTACCTTGTCAGCTCAGGGATTCGATCTTGCAACCTTTCGGTTACTAGTCCAACACTCTAACCACTAGGCTACCCTGCCGCCATGCTCGAAGGGATATTCAATGTCTGCTTTTAAATTTTTACCCATCTAGAGCCTCAGATCCTCAAGAAGTTCTATAACTGAACCATCGAGAGCATCTTGACTGGCTGCATCACCACCTGGTATGACAAGTGCACTGCCCTCAAATACAAGGCTCGACAGAGGGTGGTGCAGATGGCACAGTACATCACTGGGACCGAGCTCCCTGCCATCCAGGACATTTATACCAAGCGGTGTCTGAGGAAGGCCCAGAAAGTTGCTAAAGACTTCTGCTACCCCAGTCCTGGACTGTTCTCTCCTCTACCTTCTGGCAAACAGTACCAGAACATCAGGTCTTTGACCAAAAAGCTCAGAGCAATAAAACTGTTGCTCTGCGATGCGGTACAGAGCTCAATTTGGTCTCTCCATGCCTCCGGAGGCTCCGCAATTGCGTCACACCCTCCATACGGAGCCTACAACCACATTTTTGGATCAAGCATACATTTTATTTTAGGGCTTGATTTAATCTGTAGCATCGAAGATCAGCATTGTAGCATGATTGCAATGTACTTTCACCGAGACTGCATTCATGGAAATGCTGCATATGTCCGCTCAGTCGAAAATGACCTTTACTTTTCAATCACGCTACAACGCTACGGATTGAATCCATCCCCTAGTGTTGTTTCACTGAACTCTGCATTGTTGAGGATGAGCTTGTAAGTAAGCATTTCCCTGTATAGTTTACAGCTGTGGTATTCTGTCATGTGATAAATAAACTTTTATTTGATTAGTGACAGAGAGACATACATTATTTGAGCCGCGCTGAGAATTTGAAAAGTATGAAGCTAATGGTCCAATATTCCAGAAAACAGCTGTGGAAATGCGGACATGTTTTAGACTGATAAGCACTTTAGGCTACATACTCCACCCTATGCACCAGTCAGAAGCTAAACGTGGAAAGATGACACCAACTCGAAATTTGCCATCCCCATTATTATGATCATTCCATGACTTCAAGACTAGTGACAATCTTAAATAGGGTGTAGGTAGTAACAACTTACCCAGTGGGTCAGGTCGCAGCCCCAGTAGGACATCTTCAAAAGCAGCCAAGGCCCATGTATCAACTCAACATGGTGGCATTGCTCTGGAAGGTGCATTAATGGAATGTGTGTCATTTCATCTATGAAGGGAAAAGTAGACAACACAGTACAGTTTGAGGTTGTAGCCAGTGAGATGGCAACAGGGTCACACAATTCTGTACTAAAAGCACAATCTGTAATTTTAACAGCCTGAGCAGGCCACTTTTGTGACATACGGGCTGGGGGGGAAATGTAATCACTCAGATTCTTCTGCAGAGATATGGATGAAAGTGTAAACAGTCCATGAAAGCAACAGTTTTAAATACATTTTGGAGCTATACACATTGTTTACAAAGACTAAGAAAAAATGGCCTTAGATATTGGGTTATGATGGTGAAAGACATTGTAAACTCATAATCCATTTCTAAACTTTAGTCTTCAAGAATAAACATATATGGCTATGCACTATGATGTTTTCCTAACTCTAATACTGCTTGACTAGCTGATTGCAAGCGGGGGTCACAACTGTAAGGCAAATCGAGATTCTTGTATAACCAAACATCGAAGGTCCTAGAAAAAAAAGGCTACTAGCATTAACTTTTATCACTGAGCTTGGACAATTATTACATTTCAGATGCACGCCTCCATTTTAAGAGACTGAATGACGGTGCATCTCCACTAATAATTTATTAAACAAAACATAGTGTCAGGACAACAAGATTCACTACTAAATGTGACTAGTGCCTTTCAGGCAGAACAAATTCAGATTGTTTGCTTTTTCAGATTCCCACTTTTAGAATACCCTATATGGAACCCTGCACCTTGTGTATTCTACTATTCTAAATCTCAACAGTAAGTGGATCCCAGTCAAAAGAGGTCTGGACCTCAGTGTCCTCATACTGTATGTAGCCACGCCCCTGTCTGTATCCACTAGCAGTCTTCTTGTATCCAGCACCATTACACTTCAATATTGTGTGAGTTATTGATTGTATACTGTCCCTTCTAATACATTATACTGTAGAGAACAGCGACAGCCTCTACGGTGATTCCTCATGAAAACAAGACCAAAAATGTTGATTTTAAGGGAATATCACACAAAAAATTATCCATAGAATGGTCCTTTGGAGGAAGGATTTTCGACATATTTGACATTTGCTTCTAAAAGCATAATTGAGAAATAACTATTTGAAGTTGGAATATTTGTAAAATGAATAACAATAATTCAATAACAGTTTTCACCTTTAAGACTCCATAATGTTTCATCTGAATGAGTACAGATGAGTAGTATTTTGATTTCAATAACAATTTTCTTACATTAATTTAGGAATATTAAAAAATATTAACATGAATATAGGAAGACACCATTTTTGATTCAGCTAATTGTTCAATATATTGTTGAACATAATATACTTTACTACGGGCATTTAAAAATTCCAGAGTGGTATCTCTATAGTTTTAAAGTTATGGCCCATTTCATAAAGCCAAATTGACAATGTAACCAATCACAGCCCTCCTTATATTTGTATCATTACACATCCTGCAAATCACCAGCAGAAAGCGACCATTTTGAATAAATTTTCACATTCACTTTTGGTAATGCTTGAAAATGGGATCATAACCCTAAAACTAGCCGAGATCCCTCTCTGGAACTGTATATGCCTGTAGAGTATATTATGTTTAACAATTGAAAAATTATCAAAACACTACTCATATTACAGAGTAAGCGGTAAAGCTTCAAGCTATTAAGCAATTAAAAATGTTTCTAGTCGATAAAAGGATTGATTGCTTCAACAGTTTTGACTTACCTTTTACCAAATAGAGCTCAGCCTGCCAAATGATTGAAAACCGGATGGAGAGATGTGCATGGCCACAATGATACAAAGGTTGGTTGACATGAAACTGCCTTCCACTTTCAGGACTTTTCGGAAAAACTAAAACATGACAAAATAAAATAATTATTTACATCAGGCAAGACATTATTTGAATAGATATATGGGAAATGAATGCTACATTTTCTATGAAAGGAAGCAGCCTGCCAATAACCACCATAGTGAAATGTAAACACTTACATGTAAACCCTTGTTGGAAAATATATATTTGTAAAAAATTGTATTGTGTCTGACGGGGGAATGGATTTTAATTAGGAGGTTGCTCCTTTTAATGGTTTGATAGCTGATACAAATATAGATTTGTTAAATATTAAGATTAATGTGAGATGAAAACCCATGTTTTGTCCAGACATTAAATTATATGTCTGGGCTAGGCGACTATGCAAAAAACTACATTTGAAACCATACATAACTTAAAACGGACAACTTTGTGTAGTTCAAACCTTAAATTGGACACATTCTCTCCGCACAAGATCAAGGAATGTAGGTCAAATATAGGCCTAACTTACTCAATAGACGGCGTAGCTTACTTTACAATGCAATGGCACGTTCTTACCTTTGAGGTATTTCCAAACACGTGGGTCAATGGCCATTTCACTTCCCAGGTCATTCGAGGGCACAGAGGCTTCAGCATTAGAATCAGGACCATCAAATGCCAGACCTTTATCGGCAAAACCTTGGTTGACCTCACCCGCATTAAAGTAACCTTTTCCAGTGTTGAGCTGGGCTGGTGTTAGACAAATATAAACCCAAGCCATCAATAAAAGTCCCTTCAATGATACGTTTGAGCTCCACAACATTTTTGCAAGGAACTGGAGTATAAATTGGCACGAAGTAAGAATTTCTAGGTGAACAAAAGAGAAGAGCAATCACAGATATAGTCAATCAAAAATATATCCGGTTTATTACAAGTTGCAACAGGAAGACACCTCCGGCACAAAAGCAGAGAAAATGTTTAACTGGCCTCTTGGAAACAGGCCCTTTATATCCTAATCAGACAGCACCAAATGTTCTGTAAACACCAGCCCGAGAGGCTTGTTTAAAGTCCCAACAAAAAGGCAGTGACTTTGTCAGCTGCTACAGAATCACACAGTGTTCACAAAATGTCATCAATACAGTACAACAGTGAATAATCAGTTTGTCTTCGTTCCATGTACATGGACTTCCAGTCTGGCGTCAATCACTATCAACAGATAATCTGTAACACAATAATCTGTAACTTTTAGTGTCATGTCTCGTGACCATCGACCCACACCTTAAGTGTCACAAATAGAACACTGGAAATCATGTGTATTTAAGAAAGGGAAAAATATATAAATATGCTCAACATTGTATTAATTGTTCTAAAATTGAATATGAACTTTAGTGATCTTAGATTTCCCCATTACAAAGCTATCATTGAAAAGGAAAATGTGTAATGCTCGCTAACCATTAAAAATGCATTATTTTATTTAAAGTTTGACATTTCAGCCTTTATCAATGGTCTTCATCAGAACAATGACAGATAGGGAATGGACAAGTACATATATAGTGCCTTCAGAAAGTTTTCATACCCCTTGACTTATTCCACATTCTGTTGTGTTCCAACCTGAATTCCAAATAGATTAAATAGATTTTTTTTCTTACCCATCTTCACACAACACTAAAATGACAAAGTGAAAACACATTTTTAGAAATGTTAATTTATTGAAAATGAAATAGAGAAATTTTGAATTTACATAAATTATTCACACTCCTGAGTCAATACATGTTAGAAACAGCTTTGGCAACGATTACAGCTGTGAGTCTCTCTGGGTAAGTCTCTATCACAATATTTGCACATTATTTCTTTTTTTATTCTTCAAGCTCTGTCAATTGGGTTGTTGATCATTGCTAGACAGCCATTTTCAAGTCTTGCCATAGATTTTCAAGCCAATTTAATTCAAAACTGTAATTAGGCCACTCAGGAACATTTAATGTCGTCTTGGTAAGCAACTCCAGTGTAGATTTGGCCTTGTGTTTTAGGTTATTGTCCTGCTGAAAGGTGAATTTGTCTCTCAGTGTCTGTTGAAAAGCAGACTGAACCAGGTTTTCCTTTAGGGGTTTGCCTGTGCTTAGCTCTATTCCATTTATTATTACTACAAAAATACTCCCTAGTCCATGCCGATGACAAGCATACCCATAACATGATGCAGCCACCACCATGCTTGTAAATATGAATAGTGGTAATCAGTGATGTGTTTGTAAAATTTGTATTCTGTACAGGCTTACTTATTTTCACTCTGTCATTTAGGTTAGTATTGTGGAGTAACTACAATGTTGTTGTAACATCCTCAGTTTTCTCCTATCACAGCCATTTAACTCGGTAACTGTTTTAAAGTCACAATTAGCCTCATGTTGAAATCCCTAGGTGGTTTCCTTCCTCTCCAGCAACTGAGATAGGAAGGATGCCTGTATCTTTGTACTAGCTGGGTGTATTGATACACCATCCAATGTATAATTAATAACTTCACCATGCTCAAAGGGATATTCAATGTCTGCTTTTATAATTTTACCCATCTACCAATAGGTGCCCTTTGTTGCGAGGCATTGGAAAACCTCCCTGGTCTTTGTAGTTGAATCTGTGTTTGAAATTCCCTGCTCGACTGAGGAACCTCCCAGGTATTTGTATGTGTGGGGTACAGAGATGAGGTAGTCATTCAAAAATCATGTGAACACTATTGTTGCACACAGTGAGTTCATTCAATTTATTAAGCGACTTGTTAAGCAAATTCTTTCTCCTGAACTTTTTTAGGCTTGCCATAAGAAAGGGGTTGAATACTTATTGACTCTAGATAAAACTCTGTCGTTCTGCCCCTGAGCAAGGCAGTTAACCCACTGTTCCCCGGGAGCCTAAGACGTGGATGTCGATTAAGGCAGACCCCATCACCTCTATGATTCAGAGGGGTTGGGTTAAATGCGCACGGCACAGTTCTGTTCAAGGCATTCAGTTATACAACTGACTAGGTATCCCCATTTCCCTTTCAAGACAATACAGCTTTAACATTTGTATTAATGTGTAAAAATGTGCAAAAACATAATTCCACTTTGATACTATGGGTTATTGTGTGTAGGCCAGTAACACAAAATCTCAATTTAATCCATGTTAAATTAAGGCTGTAACACAACAAAATGTGGAAAAAGTCAAGAGGTGTGAATACTTTCTGTAGGTTATAGGGCAGACAATTACGGAGAAAAATATCTTGCACTTGTGGTGCCAACGGGCGCATTCGAGTGGATACATGTTGACCATCGTTGGTCAGATCTTTCAAAGTCTGTTGCATTAGGAGGATAACATTTTTCGACATGCACCTACAGTACATGTCGACTGCATACATTTAAAAAAAAACAATGTGATCAAAGGTCATAACGTTATTGATTAAATCCCCTTCAAGTCGCTGCACTTGCTACTCACCGGCTGCACCATGCAGCCATCACCTCACTAGTGGGAGACACTATTTGTCAACCAATCATTAGGGTGTTTTTGTTTCACCCACGCAAACATGTCCAAAGACGTGACTGAAACCAGAACCAATTTTCCCATGATATGATAGTTTGAGGCTCTCTCTAACAAATTAATAGTATAATGTGCATTGCATTCATAAAGTATTCAGAACCCCTGACTTTTGCCCCCCAAAATGTAACAGACATTTTTTTAAATCCTCAACAATCTAGACTCAATACCCCATAATGACAAAGGTAAAACAGGTTTTTATAAATCTTTGCAAATGTATTAAAATAAAAAAACAGAAACACCTTTTTTACATAAGTATTCAGACCCTTTGCTATGAGACTTGAAATTGAGGTCAGGTGCATCCTGTTTCCATTGATCATCCTTCAGATGTTTCTACAACTTGATTGGAGTCCACCTGTGGTAAATTCAATTGATTGGACATGATTTGGAAAGGTACAGACATGTCTATATAAGGTCCCACAGTTGACAATGCATGTCAGAGCAAAAAGCAAGCCATGAGGTTGAAGGAATTGTCTGTAGAGCTCCGAGACAGGATTGTGTTGAAGCACAGATCTGGGGAAGGGATCCACAACATTTCTGCAGCATTGAAGGTCCCCAAGAACTCAGTGGCTTCCATTATTCTTAAATGGATGAAGTTTGGAACCACCAAGACTCTTCCTAGATCTGGCCGCCCGGCCAAACTGAGCAATCGGGGGAGAAGGGCCTTGGTCAGGGAGGTGAATAAGAACCCGATGATCACTCTGACAGAGCTCCAGAGTTTCTCTGTGGAGATGGGAGAACCTTCCAGAAGGACAACCATCTCTGCAGCACTCCACCAATCAGGCTAATCCATTTTAAAATAAGGCTTTAACATAACAAAATGTGGAAAAAGTCAAGGGGTCTGAATACTTTTCGAAGGCAGTGTAGATGGATTTCAGAATTAACCTGGAAGAATCCATTGAAGGGTTTAGGTAAACTGTCTGGGAGGTATTTGTAGATGAAAATGCATAATTGACGTGCAATGTTGTTAAATAGACAAGATATTGAATTTCCTGAACAAAGGTGCAGATGGAGCCAGGGTATTTATTTTGTATGATGAGTAATTTGTGTAGGTAGGAAGATGGCGCCGACAGAGATGATCGCCTCACTTCGAGTCCTTAGGAAACTAAGGAGTATTTTGTTTTTTAAAATGTATTATTTCTTACATTGTTACCTCAGGAAAACTTAAGTCTTATTACATACAGCCGGAAAGAACTATTGGATATAAGAGCGAATTCAACTTACCAACATTACGATCAGGAATACAACTTTCCCGAAGCGGATCCTCTGTTTGGACCACCACCCAGGACAATGTACCTAATCCTAGAAACCGACCTAAAACAACGGCGTCGCAGAAGGGTCAGACGGAGCGGCCTCCTGGTCAGGCTCCGTAGACGTGCACATCGCCCACCAATCCCAAGTATACTACTCGCCAATGTCCAGTCTCTTGACAACAAGGTAGATGAAATTCGAGGAAGGGTTGCCTTCCAGAGAGAAATTAGAGATTGTAACATTCTCTGTTTCACAGAAACATCGCTCTCTCTGGATATGTTGTCGGAATCGGTTCAGCCACCGGGCTTATCCATGCATCGCGCCGACAGAGATAAACTCCTCTCTGGGAAGAGGAAGGGCGGGATGTATGCTTCATGATTAACGAGTCATGGTGTAATCATAACAACATACAGGAACTCAAGTCCTTCTGCTCACCCGACCTAGAATTCCTTACAATCAAATGCCGGCCAAATTATCTCCCAAGAGAATTCTCGTCAGTTACCATCACAGTGGTGTACATTCCCACTCAAGCAGACACCAAGACAGCCCTCAAGGAACTTCACTGGACTCTATGTAAACTGGAAACCATATATCCTGAGGATGCATTTATTGTAGCTGCGGATTTTAACAAAGTAAATTTGACAACAAGGCTACCTAAATTCTATCAGCATATTGATTGCACTACGCGCGGGTGTAATACACTCGTTCACTGCTACTCTAACTTCTGCGATGCATAAAAGCCTTCCCCCGCCCTCCCTTCGGGAAATCCGATCACGACGTCAACTTGCTCCTACCGTCTTATAGGCAGAAACTCAAACAGGATGTACCAGTGACTAGAACATTCAACGCTGGTCTGACCAATCAGAAGCCACGCTTCAAGATTGTTTTGATCAGGCGGACTGGGATATGTTCCAGCCAGCTTCAGGTAACAACATCAATCTATACACTGACTCAGTGAGTGAGTTTATAAAGAAGTGCATTTGAGATGTTGTACCCACTGTGACTATTAAAACCTACCCTACCAGAAACCGTGGATGGATGGCGGAATTCGCGTAAAACTGAAAGCGTGAACTACTGCATTTAACCATGAAAAGAGGTCTGGGAATATGGCTGAATATAACAGTATAGTTACTCCCACCGCAAGGCAATCAAACAAGCGAAATGCCGGTACAGGGACAAAGTGGAGTCGCAATTCAATGGATCAGACACGAGGGTCTACAGGAAATCACGGACTACAAAAATAAAACCAGCCATGTCACGGACACCGACGTCACGCTTCCAGACAAACTAAACACCTTCTTTGCCCGCTTTGAGGATAATACAGTGGCCCACTAACAAGGACTGCGCACCCCCCCCCCCCCCCCCCCCCCCCCTCTCCTTCTCCGTGGCCGATATGAGTAAAACATTTAAACGTGTTAACACTCGCAATGCTGCTGGCCCAGACGGCATCCCTAGCCTCGTCCTCAAATCATGCGCAGACCAACTGGCTGGTGTGTTTACGGACATATTCAATTGCTCCCTATCCCAGTCTGCTTTCCCCACATGCTTCAAGATGGCCACCATTGTTCCTGTACCCAAGAAGGCAAAGATAACTGAACTAAATGACTACCGCCCCGTAGCACTCACTTCTGTCATCATGAAGTGCTTTGAGAGACTAGTCAAGGATCATATCACCTCCACCTTACCGGCCACCCTAGACCCACTTCAGTTTGCAAACCGCCCCAACAGGTCCACAGACGGGCCCCACAAGGGTGCGTGCTCAGCCCCCTCCTGTACTCCCTGTTCACCCACGACTGCGTGGCCATGCACGCCTCCAACTCAATCATCAAGTTTGAGACGACACAACAGTAGTGGGCTTGATTACCAACAACGACGAGACAGCCTACAGGGAGGAGGTGAGGGCACTCAGAGTGTGGTGTCAGGAAAACAACCTCTCACTCAACGCCAACAAAACAAAGGAGATGATCGTGGACTTCAGGAAACAGCAGAGGGAGCACCCCCCTATCCACATCGAAGGGACAGCAGTGGAAAAGGTAGAATGTTTTAAGTTCCTCGGCGTACACATTACAGACAAACTGAAATGGTCCACCCACACAGACAATGTGGTGAAGAAGGCGCAACAGCGCCTCTTTAATCTCAGGAGGATGAAGAAATTTGGCTTGACAAACCCTGACAAACTTTTACAGATGCACAATCAAGAGCATCCTGTCGGGCTGTATCACAGCCTGGTACGGCAACTGCACCACCCTCAACTGCAAGGCTCTCCAGAGGGTGGTGCGGTCTGCACAACGCATCACCAGGGGCAAACTACCTGCCATCCATGGCACCTATAGCACCCAATGTCACAGGAAGGCCAAAAAGATCATCAAGGACAACAACTACCTGAGCCACTGCTTGTTCACACCGCTACCATCCAGAAGGCGAGGTCAGTACAGGTGCATCAAATCTGGGACTGAGTTAGGCCATCAGACTGCTAAACAGCAATCACTAACTCAGAGAGGCTGCTGCCTACATTGAGACCCAATCACTGCCACTTTAATAAATGGATGACTAGTCACTTTAAACAATGCCACTTTAATCATGTTTACATATCTTACATTACTCATATCATATGTATATACTGTATTTTATACCATCTATTGCACCTTACCTATGCCGCTCGGCCATCGCTAATCCATATATTTATATGTATTCATTCACCCCTTTAGATTTGTGTGTATTAAGTAGTTGTTGGGAAATTGTTAGATTACTTGTTAGATATTACTGCACTGTCGGACCTAGGAGCACAGGCATTTCGCTACACTCGCATTAACATCTGCTAACCATGTGTATGTGACCAATAACATTTTATTTTATTTGATATGTACTGGCCCAGACAATATTGCAGTAAATGAGATATGGGTAAATTAATTGTTTTACATTTAAAAGATCAATTGTATATCTGGAACAATTCAGAAAATTTGTCCGTGCCTGAGTTGGCTTCATTAATTAGTGAATCAAAATTCTTGTGTGATAAAATCAAATTGGTATCATCAGCAAAGAGAATGGGATGTACGGTAGAAGACACAGCAGCAAGGTCATTGATATAGATTAGGAATAAGAAAGATCAAATGATCAAACCCTGTTGGACGCCACGGGATATCTTGTCCCTGGAAAATGCACAGTCGATTGCATAAACAAATTGTTGTCTATCATAAACATAACTATATAACCAATTATATGTATAATGATGAATACCGTAATAATGCAATTTAGAAAGTAATATTTAATGATCAGTGTCAAATGCTTTGGATAAATGTAAAAAGATGCCAAGAACGTATTCATTGTTGTTAAGGGCAGTAAATATTGTCTCCACAAGTTGCAAAAGAGCCATATCTGTGGAGTAGTTTTTTACAAAAATCATATTGGTGCTCATATAGAATACAGTGTTGATTTAAATGTTTCAACATTCTCTTAAACCCCAATTTTTCTAGGATTTTAGAAAAACATGGTAGTACAGATACTGGGCAATAATTTGGATCACCAGATTGTGGACTACAGGAAAAGGAGCACCGAGCACGTCCCCATTCTCATCGACGGGGCTGTAGTGGAGCAGGTTGAGAGCTTCAAATTCCTTGGTGTCCACATCAACAACAAACTAGATTGGTCCAAACACACCAAGACAGTCGTGAAGAGGGCACGACAAAGCCTATTCCCCCTCAGGAAACTAAAAAGATTTGGCATGGGTCCTGAGATCCTCAAAAGGTTCGACAGCTGCAACATCGAGAGCATCCTGACCGGTTGCATCACTGCCTGGTACGGCAATTGCTCGGCCTCCGACGGCAAGGCACTTCAGAGGGTAGTGCGTATGGCCCAGTACATCACTGGGCTGCCATCCAGGACCTCTACACCAGGCGGTGTCAGAGGAAGGCCCTAAAAATTGTCAAAGACCCCAGCCACCCCAGTCATAGACTGTTCTCTCTACTACTGCACTGTTCAACAGTTGATTGATGATTTTCCATGTTGACTTCATATTATTTAAGGACTTTTGGAATTTGTTAGTAAAATATATTGTTGGGGATATCCAAACTAGGGGGTGGGGTGCTGTGAACGGTGAGTCTTTGAAGACATTTCTCATTGACAGACACGCAAACCTTTGAAATTCAAGCCTGACTCCACCAACACCTGATGAGATGAGGCCGAAGCCCAACCTGACCCCTACATTAAAGACACATGATTTACCACGAAGGGGTGAATTCTAACTTGATATGTAAGTAACTCGTATATACAGTACCAGTCAAAAGTTTGGACACACCTGCTCATTCCAGGGTTTCTTTATTTGTACTATTTTCTACATTGTAGAATAATAGTGAAGACATCAAAAAGATGAAATAACACATATGGAATCATGTAGTCACCAAAAAACAGCTAAAACACACTTTGCACATTCTTGACATTCTCTCATCCAGCTTCATGAGGAAGTCACCTGGAATGCATTTAAATTAACAGGTGTGCCTTGTTAAAAGTTAATTTGTGGAATTTAATTCCTTCTTAATGTGTTTGAGCCAATCAGTTGTGCTGTGACAAGGTAGGGGTGGTATACAGGTGGGTCAGCAGGTAGCCCAGTGGATAGAGCATTTGGCCAGTAACCGAAATGTTGCTGGATCGAATCCCCAAGCTGACAAGGTAAAAATCTGTCGTTCTGCCCCTGAACAAGGCTGGTAACCCACTGTTCCCAGGTAGGCCATCACTGTAAATAAGAATGTGTTCTTAACTGACTTGCCTAGTTAAATAAAGGTAAAAAAATACAGAAGATAGCCCTATTTGGTAAAAGGTAAGTCAATCCGGAAAATGTACTGGACTTTGACATTTTCTTAAAAGTGCAGTCGCAAAAACCATAATGAGGACCGCCACAGGAAAGGAAGACCCAGAGTTATAGTTGAAGTTGGAAGTTTACATACACCTTTGCCAAATACATTTAAACTCAGTTTTTCACAATTCCTGACATTTAATCCTAGTAAAAATTCCCCGTCTTAGGTCAGTTAGGATCACCAGCTTTTATTTCTTTCATCACATTCCCAGTGGTTCAGAAGTTTACATACACTCAAATAGTATTTGGTAGCATTGCCTTTAAATTGTTTAACTTAGGTCAAACGTTTTGGGTAGCCTTCCACAAGCTTCCCACAATAAGTTGGGTGAGTTTTTGCCCATTCCTCCTGACAGAGCTGGTGTAACTGAGTCAGGTTTGTAGGCCTCCTTGCTCGCACACGCTTTTTCAGTTCTGCCCACACATTTTCTATAGGATTGAGGTCAGGGCTTTGTGATGGCCACTCCAATACCTTGACTTTGTTGTCCTTAAGCCATTTTGCCACAACTTTGGAAGTATGCCTGGGGTCATTGTTCATTTGGAAGACCAATTTGCAACCAAGCTTTAACTTCCTGACTTATGTCTTGAGATGTTGCTTCAATATATCCACATCATTTTCCTCCCTCATGATGCCATCTATTTTGTGAAGTGCACCAGTCCAGTCCCTCCTGCAGCAAAGCACCCCCACAACATGATGCTGCCACCCCCGTGCTTCACAGTTGGGATGGTGTTCTTCGGCTCGCAAGCCTCCCCCCTTTTCCTCCAAACATAACGATGGTCATTATGGCCAAACAGTTCTATTTTTGTTTCATCAGACCAGAGGACATTTCTCCAAATTGTACAATCTTTGTCCCCATGTGCAGTTGCAAACCGTAGTCTGGCTTTTTGATGGCGGTTCTGGAGCAGTGACTTCTTCCTTGCTGAGCGGCCTTTCAGGTTATGTCTATATAGGACTCGTTTTACTGTGGATATAGATCCTTTTGTACCTGTTTCCTCCAGCATCTTCACAAGGTCCTTTGCTGTTGTTCTGGGATTGATTTGCACTTTTCGCACCAAAGTACGTTCATCTCTAGGAGACAGAACGCGTCTCCTTCCTGAGCGGTATGACGGCTGCGTAGTCCCATGGTGTTTATACTTGCGTACTATTGTTTGGACAGATGAACGTGGTACCTTCAGGCGTTTGGAAATTGCTCCCAAGGATGAACTAGACTTGTGAAGGTCTACAATTTCTCTTCTGAGGTCTTGGCTGATTTCTTTAGATTTTCCCATGATGTCAAGCAAAGAGGCACTGAGTTTGAAGGTAGGCCTTGAAATACATCCACAGGTACACCTCCAATTGACTCAAATGATGTTAATTAACCTATCAGAAGCTGTTTAAAGGCACAGTCAACTAGTGTATGTAAACTTGTGACCCACTGGAATTGTGATACAGTGAATTTTAAGTGAAATAATCTGTCTGTAAATAATTGTTGGAAAAAGTACTTGTGTCATGCACAAAGTAGATGTCCTAACCGACTTGTCAAAACTATAGTTTGTTAACAAGAAATTTGTGGAGTGGTTGATAAATGAGTTTTAATGACTCCAACTTAAGTGTATGTAAACTTCTGACTTCAACTGTTTGTAAAGATTATTTAAAGTGGCATTATTTAGAGTGGCATTGTTTAAAAAGTGACTAGTGATCCATTTATTAAAGTGTGACTTCAAATGTATGTACACCGAGGAACTTAAAACTTTCCACCTGCTGTCCCGTCGATATGGATAGGGGGGTGCTCCCTTTGCTGTTTCCTGAAGTTCACAATCATCTCTTTTGTTTTGCTGACATTGAGAGGTTATTTTCCTGACACCACACTCCGAGGGCCCTCACCTCCTCCCTGTAGTCTCGCCGTTGTTGGTAATCAAGCCTACCACTGTAGTGTCGTCTGCAAACTTGATTGAGTTAGAGGCGTGCATGGCCACGCAGTCATGGGTGAACAGGGAGTACAGGAGAGGTCTGAGAACGCACCCTTGTGGGTGTTTCCTACCTTCACCACCTGGAGGTGGCCCGTCAGGAAGTCCAAGACCAAGTTGCACAGGGCGGGGTCGAGACCCAGGGTCTCAAGCTTAATGAGTTTGGAGGGCACTATGATGTTGAATGCTGAGCTGTAGTCAATGAACAGCACTCTTACATAGGTATTCCTCTTGTCCAGATGGGATAGGGCAGTGTGATGGCGATTGCATCGTCTGTGGACCTATTGGGGTGGTAAGCAAATTAACAGTTAGGGTGGAGGTGACATGATCCTTGACTAGTCTCTCAAAGCACTTCATGATGACAAAAGTGAGTGCTACGGGGAGATAATTTAATTCCGTTACCTTCAAATAAAATAACCTTTGCTTTCTTGGAAACAGGAACAATGGTGGCCATCTTGAAAAGTGTAGACAGCAGACTGGGATAGGGATTGATTTAATGTCTGTACACACACCAACCAGCTGGTCTGCGCATTCTCTAAGGACGCGGCTAGGGATGCCGTCTGTGCCGGCAGCCCTGCGAGGGTTAACATGTTTAAATGTTTTACTCACGTCGGTCACGGAAGAGATTCCACAGTATTTGGTAGTGGGCCATATCGGTAGCACTGTACTGTCCTCAAAGAAATTGAATTTGTGAGCAAGACGTCGATGTCTGCGATGGGGCTGGTTTTCTTCTTGTAATCCACGATTGTCACACTATGGACATTAGACCGGTGGAAATCTGTCCTTTGGTCTGATGAGTCCAAACTTGAGATTTTTGGTTCCAACCGCCGTGTCTTTGTGAGACACAGAGTGAAGCATGGAGGTGGTGTGATAGTGCTTTGCTGGTGACACTGTCAGAGATTTATTTAGAATTCAAGGCACACTTAACCAGCATGGCTATCACAGCATTCTGCAGCGATACATCATCCCATCTGGTTTGCGCTTAGTGGGACAATCATTTGTTTTTCAACAGGACAATGACCCAAAACAGACCTCCAGGCTGTGTAAGGGCTATTTGACCAAGGAGAGTGATGGAGTGCTGTTTCAGATGACCTGGCCTCCACAATCACCCAACCTCAACCCAATTGATGGTTTGGGATGAGTTGGACCGCAGAGTAAAGGAAAAGCTGGCAACAAGTGCTCAGCATATGTGAGAACACCTTCAAGACTGTTGGAAAAGCATTCCAGGTGAAGCTGGTTGAGAAAATGCCAAAGTGTAAAGCTATCGTAAAAGCAAAGGTTGGCTTCTTTGAATATAAAATATCGATTTCAACACTTTTTTGGTTACTACTGGATTCCATGCGTTATTTCAGTGATGTCTTTATTTTACAATGGAGAAAATGAAGAACTACCCTTGAACGAGGTGTGTCCAAACTTTTGACTGGTACTGTACATATGCACCTACGATCTCAAGTTAGGATTCATGGTAAAGTGCCTAGAACCAGTCACTTGACTGATGTCCTTCGGTTCTGCCCCCAAGTGATGCCCAGCCATTGGATCGCCCCGACTGGTAAGTCATTAAGAAGCCAGACTTGTGCAACGTCATTGTAATGATGCGTGCCAATCATAAGCTGCCATGCCTATATAGGCGACGCCAGCTGAGGCTTCCTTTGAAAACTGACAACGACGTGCCTCGTTACAGCAAGGAAGAAACATTCAGAGCCAGGACGAAGCGGTCCCACACAAACACATGCAAGGCACACCCTCGACATGAACTGAGTGGACACATACAGGTAGTGGTACCAAAACATGACACAATGGCACATGACATAAAGACAGACATTCATACAATCCCTCAACTCAATAGCATAGTAAGGTCTGAACATAGAAATGTCAGTCAACAGATTTAATTCATAATGGCTGAAAACCAACATGATATACAGTATAAAGACATGTAGCTCATCAAGAACGACTAAAACCATTAGTTTTGAAAATAATCACTGAAGATGACTATTCCTCTAAGTTAGCTTAACATTACTGTATGATAGTGATTAGTTGTGTGTAACATGAAAGAAACATTTTACTTGTGTTAATTGTTATGTATGTATGCATCTCTTGGTATGAGTTATATTAAATGGTCTATTAAACAAATCAAAAGTTGTCTGGCACTCAAACCAGGGATGGGTCAATGCAATCAAAAAGTCTACACAGCAACGAATTGCACTCTAGAGGAGAAACTAACTTCTAGTTAGACGATAGTTTTGTATGGCAGTAAAAATCATGGTCTTTATTCAACATCAAAAAGTCATTACAATGGAACAAGACAAACAAAGTGGTTATACACAGTGAGTTTCCAGTTAAAACATTGAGTTAATTTTTGGTGTTTTAGTTTAATCCCCTACTAAAAATGTATAGTTTCGCATCACACTGATCAGATCCCCCACCCATTTTCTATAATTGGCATGGTACTGGCAAGGTGATAGCCATTGATTTTTTTAACCCAAGTACTTCACCATAAACCTGTCAAACTTAAAAGGCTATGTTAATACAGGCAGGCCAAATCTAATATTTTTCACACTAATTTGTATTTTGACCAATCAGATCAGCTTAGAAAAGAGCTAATATGAAAAGATCTGCTATGATTGGTCAAAAGACCAATTAGTGAAAAAACAGAATTGGGCTGCCTATGTAAACGCAGCCAAATAATTAAAGTCATACAAGTGCAGCATTGTCTTGTGATAGTGGCTATAAGTGGGATAAAACAAAATATCAGGCACACAAACAAATACCTAAGGAATAGGAAAACCACCACCCAATGTGGTTTTGGTCCCAAACCGTATTGGTGTAAAGTAGGCAAAAGGAGCGATATAGGAGGACAGAAAGCCAGTTACATTCTGTACCCTATCCACTAACCCTTTTTGGTGTTAACTAGTCAGAAAGGACTGCATAGGCCTAAGCTATGTGGAAATGACCCATCCCTCTGATAGGCCAAGTGGAGCTTACTCCATCTTGTTTACCCCTTTCAGATGTGTGAACATTCAGGGTTTAGGAGTTAGGGGAAGGTGCTAGCAAACAAAATAGAACCAGGCCAGAGTATACAACAGCAGGACAGGAGTAAATAGTATCATGTAGTAAATGGCTGGTAAAAAAAAAAAAATGCTCAGTTTCCCCCTTTTTCTAATGGGCTATAATGGATGAGTGGCCTAACCATGTTCTTGTTTACTTGGCAATAAATCCTTAAAGGCAGTCATGCTAGCCCCATTCAAACAAGGAGAAGTTAGAATAATCGACCACACAAGCAAGGAGAAGATAGAATAATAGACCACACAAGTACGACAGAGTTCCCCTATTAAACACCATTCCAATGGATAAAGGCAAGAGCTTCCGCAAGATGTCACATTGGAGAACACCTAAAGTTTAACAAGAACAATCAATGCTGTTGAGAATAAAGGTGTCATTGTAAATAGTTGTTTTGGCACCCTCCAGTGGGGATTTTTCCTACCCTCCACTACAGCAGAGCAGGGAGAAATGAGAGACTGAACGAGAGAGAGGCGGAAAGCAAAGGTCGGCAAAGGGATAAGTGGAGGAAGATGGTTTTTGGGAGTCCATCTGGGGGTTCTTAGAAGCTGTTGAGGTCCTGCAAAGTCTGGTCCAGGGTGGCATGGATCTTGAGGTTCTCCTCCTTGGCATTGGCCAGTCTCTCTGGAGAGGGAGAGAGAGAGAAAGGTTCATATTTACACTTCATCTGGATTAACAGGAGAACACGCCAAACATCCCTAGGTTCCATTTTAATGGAGGTCTCTGTCATAAGGGCTAAAGAACACTGCCATAACCAGCCGTTGAGAGCTTATAACTGGCTTTACCCCCAATAATTAAGCCAGTTTGCTAACCGTCCTGATGGTTTCTTATTGTGATTATGACGTAGCCCAATATGACTGAGGTTGAGTAGTTTTACCCTAAAACAATATAACTGGACATGTCTAAAAATGGGAAATCTTCAGAGGTAGGGTTGCAAAGGGACAGTATATTACTGGAAACTTTCAAAGTTAACCAGTAAATTGGTAACTTTCCTGTTTTTGGGGGGGATATCAGATGATATCTAGTTGCCTTTGAGTACTTCAGATTATCGCAGTTGTCTAATTCTCTGGGCCTCTGGCCTTTTCACATATAAAATAATCAATTTAAATACAAAACAGAATGATGAAGCTGTACAACATTATCCTAAATTTAAACCATCAACTAAGTGAACACCATTTATGTTAAATATGAGGGTTTCAGCATGTTGTAAATGTTGATGCCAAACTGCTGGCAGTTGACTTTTTTATAGTTCGAAGAGTTAGAGTTAATTGAAATAATAATATTTTTGATTAATTAGGCCATTATCTTGAACCATATGGTCTATTCACACGAAACTAAAATGGACAACAGACAGATAAAAGGAATACTATATAAAAGAGTATTTGAAAAAAATAAAATGGTCAAGCATATACTTCCAAAATTACCATAGGTTGTAATTATTGGCAAATTTACTTTAGATAACAGTAACTTTGGTAAATTACCAGTAGCTTTGCAACCCTCTTCAGTGACTTAACTTGCTTTCATGTACCAAGCAGATAGACGAAGGCTGTGTTTATTCAAACAGCCCAACTGGTATTTTTTCCACTAATTGGTCTTTTGACATATCACATCTTTACACATCAAATATTTTTCAAAGCTGATCTGAAAAATACCAATTAGTTCTAAAAATATCAGAATTTGGGCTGCATGTGTAAACACAGCCCAACACCGTACCTGAGCCGGTCGCGGGTGTGCGCAAATTGATTTTGTCCCCCCACATCAAACGCGATCACGACACGCAGGTTGAAATATCAAAACAAACTCAACCAATTATATTAGTTTGGGACAGGTCGAAAAGCATTAAACATTTGTGGCAATTTTGCTAGCTAGCTTGCAGTTGCTAGCTAATTTGTCCTGGGATGTAAACGTTTAGTTATTTTAGGTCCTCTACTCTGACAATTAATCCACACATAAACCGGTCAACCGAATTGTTTCTAGTCATCTCTCCTCTTTTCAGACTTTTTCTTTGGACTTATACGGCAATTGGCATCTAATAGTATTACCATGAGGACGACCGACCTCGGTTCGTGTTTCAATCACCCACATGGGTAAAACCAATGAGGAGATGGCACGTGGGTGTCTGCTTCTAAAATCCAATGAGATGGGAGAGGCAGGACTGCGCCACAAATAGAAACAACTTCTATTTTAGCACCTGGCAACGCAGACGCTCATTGGCGCGCGCAAGCGGTGTGGGTGCAATGATTGCAAAATAAATGTACACATGCATGTTATTCAACGCCTGCGCACACAACGCAAGAGGTGTGGTCAGCATGTAAGAAGTCTCAAAAACACAGCATTCACAGTGGGTCCCCAGGATACATATTGAGCAACACTGCTATAAAGTGTAGACAGTCAAGTGGATGTGAGATGGCAAAGTACTGGAGCATAGTTAACAGAATAATACTACTAAATAAAATACCAAATAAGCAAAGAGTGCAGAAAAGGTCATATTTACCTGAGGATGGAGTAGTTGGAAGATGAAAAGATGGCCACAGGAGGGCAGACTTACTGAGTTAGCCACTAGGGCAGCGTTTCCCCAAACTGTCCTTTGGACACCAAGTGGTGCACGTTTAGTCTTTTGCCCTAGCACTATACAGATTATTTAAATAATCGACTAATCATCAAGCTAGTGTTCATTTTTGCACTCTTTTTTTTGGGGGGGGGGGGGGGGGGGGGGGGGTTGTCTAGTCTTAGTCACATTTGTAATTTGAATAATGATTTAGTCTAGTTATAAAAATGATTTCTAAAATGGCCCACTGTTTAACTAAATGCCCTTTCATTTTAGTCACAATTTGTATTGACTCATTAACCTATAGTAAACAAATTACACACAGCCTTGTCCTACCACATTTTTGCTGCATAACATTGTCATTTATGCTGTTGGGAAGAGAATACAAACATAAGAATATTATATTAAATTATCTGGCCATGTAAATTCCTAATTGAGCCTACATAGATACTGCACATTACATACAAAACAGACAGGGGGGAGAGCGGCACAATCGCCAGATGGTGCCTCAAAGTAGTATCTGTTGCGTCATTGCCATTGTTATCAACGTTCTACAGACGCCGCAGCCACATTGATTTCCAAAAGTAGAACGAGGGGTAATGACTATTTTGCCCAGGGCACGAGTCCTGGTCCAAGTGCTCAAGACTGAGTGACTGGTTCCATATTAACTCAAAATAAAGTGATTTACCCAGTCAGCCTATAGCAGGACTCTCCAACCCTGTTCCTGGAGAGCTACAGTCCTGTACGTTATCTAGCGCACCTGATTCTAAGAATTAGCTGGTTGATAAGCTGAATAAGGTTAGTTACAACTTGAGTTGGAGTGAAACCTACAAGAGTGTAGCTCTCCAGGAACAGGGTTGGAGAGCCCCGGCCTATAGCGTACTGGCAAGAGGAATTTAGTCCAATTGTTTGCTATCCCTTCTCCTTTGTGTCAACGTAATGTTTCCATATAGGCTACTGGTAATGTTACCAGGGCCACGCTCTGTTGAAAAACGTTCTTATACTTTGCAGATAGAAATTCCATGAAGAGCGCCAACATTATTCCTTATTCAACATGCCAGAGAGGCATGTTTGTTCTACATAGCATATTTCTATCTGAACGTTCTGTCCTGCTGAACGCGCCCCAGGGCGTTAGGTATAGCTAGCTAATGAGGTAATCTCACTGAACAAGGTGTAGTCAAATGTTTAACGGTTCGGTACGGAAGTAGCCTAGTTCTAGAGCAGGCCACGATATGCCTTTTATGAATGCAACATTGTTATGAATGTGGCCTGCACAATAGAAAGAAAAACATTGCACCAGTATAACGGGTCAAGCCTTTCGAAATAGAATCAAGCCGTATTCTCGTAGGAAAAGAGGGAGACTTGGCTACAGAACCTGTATATGAAATGCAGTGGGAAAAGTGGGCGGGTTGAACAAGACTACAAATTTAAAAGACCGCCTACTTTTCTACAGCCTATTCAAGGGAGAGAAAAATAGACTGTTTTACTATTAAACTCAATGCTGCCATTGTTTTTAATTTTGTAAAGCAGTGTTTCATATCCAGGCAAATGATCGCTAACTAGAAGGCTAGTGGTGACTGGTTAGCTAAGGTGAAGCAAGCGAGTCGCCTGCACAATGTGTATGACTCGTCCTTCCCACTGCTGAACAGAATTGCGCTGTGCATCTGTGCAGCTAATATTTGAAAAGCTCTCAATCCAGTCCACTATGTTTTAGTCAGAGAATTTTGTCTTGTATTGGTTTAGTCAACTGAAATTAAAGGATTCTTGGTCTATTTAGACAGTTAGTCTCGTCAATTGCAAGTGAAAAATAGGTGTTTGACGAATATTTGAGTCACTATTTTTGTAGACAGAAATGAACACTGCATCAAGCTTTGATTCAGCTGTGTAGTGCTAAGGCAACAACCAAAACATGCACCACCTGGGGTCCCCAGGACAGAGTTTGGGAAACTCTGCACTAGGGACTGAGACAAGGCCTAATACATTAAGTGGTCACTATCTGGAGGAATACTAGGACTGGGCAATATTTATGTATGTTTCAGCACGATACCCCAAATGCCTGTATCACAAAAATTAACTATACACATGTTTTATTAGTGTTTATGTACACTTATTCTAGTGTCTTTATGGCCTTGTTTCCCTCGCTGCTTCAGTGGTGTGCGCCTTCCCATTTACACACACCAAGCCCCTCCCCCTGCCACTCACAACAAAGATGATCACTTCTTCCTCTGACAAGCGGCCCAGTGAATTAGTCACTAAACCTTCGGTCTGAATCGAGTCCAAAATCCCCTGTGCTCGAGTCCAAATGTAAGTCACCAACGGTTGAGTCAAGTCCCTATGTCTACAATTTTGGAAAGGACAGCATACGACGCTCAGTCGCTCTGTTTGTGTAGGGTGTGTTTGGCTCTTAAAGCAAACGTTGTGGAACGTTGCAGAAAGACAAAAAGACAGAGCTGACCCCTATTCGGAGGCATGTTTGTTCTACATAGTTTCGATATAAATATTTCACAATGTTGTGCCCAGTCGAACACGTCCTACAATAGAATCCCTGAGAAAAGTGGAGAGAGCAGTCTCCTGGAGTAATGTTTTTTTCTTCAACCACTACATCCTTAAGTTGAAGTAAATTCACTTAAAATACAATACAAATTTGATTAAAGTTTTTTAAATCTACATAATTCAATTTTATGTAGCTGCTGCTCAGTGCTCCGCTGAAGCTTCCCCCTTGATCAGCGACGATCGCCCTTGTCTGGTGTAGCCTACAAAACTTCATGTTATACACAAAGGACATGGTTGACATTTTTGAACTACTGCATTCCATGCCTCAGTAGGCTACTAATCATAAATACGATTTTTCAGGGGGGTTATAGAGGAGCTACACCGGGATTACGCATGCGCAAACCGTGAACAGGATGTGAACGCCGTAATTTTACCTGCTATACCAGAGACGTAAATAGATGTTAGCGTGGAAGCAGAATAAGCAGCATGCAGTCTCTCCTGACAGAAATGTATTGACTTTTGGCCTATATGACACCCATATTTCTCATTACATCAAAAGTAGAATTTCTGCAACCTGCAGTAAATACATTAACCTTGTTCATTAATCACAATTAAAAGTAGTTGGCTAGCTGACTGTACTTTGCAGGGCCTTTGGGACAACCACTCCCATTGTTGGAGCGGAGACAAGATAATCGTGTCATTATATACAGTATCTGACTAAAAATATCTGTATTGGGATTTGCTGGTGTCTTACAGCAGTGTGCTTCTCAACTTTGAGAAGCATCTTCTGCCTCAAAAGATAATACAAGGCAGATCATCTGCAACTGCCTTTCCGTTCATCTGGTTTGAATGTGTAATAGTTTCTAAAAAGCAATTATGATTTAGCAAGTCTACAGTTTCGTTTATATAGTGGTTTTTCATACAGGTAGGCCCACTGCTATAGTATTGATGTAGCCTACTGTTATTTCTATTACATTCTCATACTATGAAACTTAGTGAATGTTTTTAAATTGTCAAAAAAGGATGTATACCAATTGAGGCAAACCTAATTTTACATTGCTGATACAGCAGCGGTGCAAAGTCTACAATTAGACCAATCAGTTGAAGTTTAAGGGGGCAATTACTTTTTTACACAGGAAAATTGGGTGTTGCATAACATTGTTAATGAACTTGTTATTTGTAAACTCAGGTTCTTCATCTAATATTAGGTTTTGCTTGTAGATCTGCTAAAATTCCATATCAAAAATAGAGAAAATCAGAACGGAGCAAATACTTCACGGCACTGTAAATATGTTCAGCCTAGAACATTACCACATGCCAGCATGCCATTGTTAATTGAAAACCAGAAATGGCTGGAAAATTACTCCTTTTCGCGACTGAGATGAGCATTGTCCACCTGAGCAAATTCAAATACGCAAACTTACATTTTTACCAGAAAATTATCATAATCCAATGGATAATTTGTCAATGTTCACTTATTTGAGCTAGTCGGTATAAAAACAAAATAGATATGACCATTTTATAAAAATGGTACAATTGCGTGACAAGATAGCATTTTGCCAAACCGCTCCCCCAGTCACTCCAAGTTTGGTTTTGACCACAAGTTATACTTCACTACACGCTCCACTGCTTTAATTGGTGTAACGTTAGCAAGAAACCACAAGTGTCTATCCAGATAATGAAAAGGCAGCAGCTAAATAAAATTCTAGGAACATCGTTACAGGTCATTTGCGGCGTGAATGATTGTCAGCAAAGTCATTGAATCCTATCATTTCACTTCCCCAGTGACAACTACCTTGCTTGACTTTGCTGTATTGCAGCTGAAGCCTGGCTGCAGCCTACCTACCAAAAGGTTGCACGGTGTCCAGTACAAAGTAGAAAAACAGATAAGCCATCTTTTAATAGTCAGCCATATTACCAGATCCTCGTCACACTCTTTGCAACTAAACTCAGCAAAAAAAGAAACGTCCCTTTTTCAGGACACTGTCTTTTAAAGAAAATTCATAAAAACAACCAACTCATTGTAAAAGGGTTTAAACACTGTTGCCCATGCTTGTTCAACTAACCATAAACAATTAATGAACATGCACCTGTGGAACGGTCATTAAAACACTAACAGCTAACAGACGGTACGCAATTAAGGCCACAGTTATTAAAACTTAGGACACTAAAGAGGCCTTTTTACTGACTCTGAAAAACACCAAGATAAAGATGCCCAGGGTCCCTGCTCATCTGCGTGAACATGCCTTAGGCATGCTGCAAGGAGACATGACTGCAGATGTGGCCAGGGCAATAAAAACAATGTCCATACTGTGAGACGCCTAAGACCGCGCTACAGGACGGACAGCTGATCGTCGTCACAGTGCCAGACCACGTGTAACACCAGCACAGGAGCGGTACATCCGAACATCACACCTGCGGGACAGCATTGTTTTAGAGAACACTTTGCCACAGATGGAAACTAGCCTATTTTTGACTTCGCAATCTCTCAAGTTTTGGCATCTTCCATAAATTGCGGCCCTGAATCCGCCATGGAAATAAACTCAGCAAAAAAAAGAAACGTCCTCACTGTCAACTGCATTTACTTTCAGCAAACTTAACATGTAAATATTTGTATGACCATAAGATTCAACAACAGACAAACTGAACAAGTTCCACAGACATGTAACTAACAGAAATTAAATAATATGTCTGAACAAAGGGGGGGGGGGGGGTTCAATCAAAAGTAAGTCAGTATCTGGTGCGGCCAACAGATGCATTTAGTACTGCAGTGCATCTCCTCCTCATGGACTGCACCAGATTTGCCAGTTCTTGCTGTGAGATGTTACCCCACTCTTCCACCAAGGCACTTACAAGTTCTCGGACATTTCTGGGGGGAATGGCCCTAGCCCTCACCCTCCGATCCAACAGATCCCAGATGTGCTCAACGGGATTGAGATCCGGGCTCTTCGCTGGCCATGGCAGAACACTGACATTCATGTCTTGCAGGAAATCACGCACAGAACGATCAGTATGGCAGGTGGCATTGTTATGCTGCAGGGTCATGTCAGGATGAGCCTGCAGGAAGTGTACCACATGAGGTAGGAGGATGTCTTCCCTGTAACGCACAGCGTTGAGATTGCCTGCAATGACAACAAGCGCAGTCCGATGATGCTGTGACACACCGCCCCAGACCATGACGGACCCTCCACCTCCAAATCGATCCCGCTCCAGAGTACAGGCCTCGGTGTAACGCTCATTCATTCGACGATAAATGCGAATCCGACCATCACCCCTGGTGAGACAAAACCAACCAAAACACGTCAGTGAAGAGCCCTTTTTGCCAGTCCTGTCTGGTCCAACGACGGTGGGTTTGTGCCCGTAGGTGACGCTGTTGCGGGGATGTCCGGTGAGGACCTGCCTTACAACAGGCCTACAAGCCCTCAGTCCAGCCTCTCCCAGCCTATTGCAGACGGTCTGAGCACTGGAGGGATTGTGCATTCCTGGTGTAACTCAGGCAGTTGTTGCCATCCTGTACCTGTCCCGCAGGTGTGATGTTCAGATGTACCGATCCTGTGCAGATTTTACACGTGGTCTGCCACTGCGAGGACGATCAGCTGTTAGTCCTGTCTCCCTGTAGCGCCGTCTTAGGCGTCTCACAGTATGGATATTGCAATTTATTGCCCTGGCCACATCTGCAGTCCTCATGCCTTCTTGCAGCATGCCTAAGGCGCATTCACGCAGATGAGCAGGGACCATGGGCATCTTTATTTTGGTGTTTTATAAAGTCAATAGAAAGGCCTCTTTAGTGTCCTAAGTTTATAACTGTGACCTTCATTGCCTACCGTCTGTACGCTGTTAGTGTCTTAACGACAGCTCCACAGGTGCATGTTCATTGAACAAGCATGGGAAACAGTGGTTAAACTCTTTACAATGAAGATCTGTGAAGTTATTTGGATTTTTCCAAATTGTCTTTGAAAGACAGGGTCCTGAAAATGGGCTGTTTCTTTTTTTGCTGAGTTCATGTAACTAAAACAATCATTTCAAACCTTGATTATATATATATTTGGGTACATTGGCCTGCATAGGGTGCTGTCTTTTGGATGGGACATTAAACCCCCCCCCGGTACTCATTGTAAGAGTAGTGTGTTCACCCCGGTGTCACGGCTACATTTCCAACCTGGCAAAATTCCATCAAGACCACCTAATCATCCCCCTCATTCCTAATTGGCTAACATCACTCCTCACCTCTCCACCTGATAGCTTATGTGTGTTGAGCACAAAAACCTTGCCATGCAACACTGGTGGGTGCTACACATTTCCCCTTACTATGTAAAGTACCTCAGTTGGTAGAAAAGTGCTATAAAAATCCAATGAATTATACATTTGTTGTTTATGATCACGTCTCTGTGTGGGAATAGTTGGGAACATATTTCCAAAATTAAAATCATTTGCAGCTGATTTCCTGGTGTTTTTGCAGTCTTATGTCCAACAATGAATTCAGAAAACTGGGGGGGGCACTCTAAAACAGACACTAAAAGGGACAATATTCACATTGAAATAACTTTATTAATGACTCTAATCACACTAATCTCCCATAAGCTGCAATGCTAATGAGCTCTGTATTGTAAATTGCTGAAGTGCACCATTGTGACACATCTCGTTGTACATGTGAACAAAACCTACCCATTACTTGACCTCGTTTGAATGAACTTGTTGCGAGTGGCACTAGATGAGTAAATGACCAAAATACAGATGGCACATCTTCAATGAAGCCTTCTGCTTTTCCCTTAAACATGGTCTCAATTCTAGTGCTAGCATGATGCTAAACCCCAACGTGGAGGCACCATCACCTCTGCTCATTAAATCAAATAAAATGTACAATTTCTACCAAGACTACTTGTGGAAAAACTATGTGCACATGGTAAGAGAACCAGAAACAATTGTGTTTGTTGTCACTTTGAAGCTACCCTAGCTAGCACAGGCCAAGAGAGAATAAAGAAAGTAGTCGTGGACAGGTTTTTCCTCCTCCCTTTGTTAAATGTTTATAGAGAATCACATGTACAGAGTGTAGACAAAGTAGAGAACAGGGTGAAGGCAAGATGGAGAAAAGAGGAAATAGCAATACAACAACTACAGGCTTGAGCGCAGTGCATACAGTGACCCAAAGATACAATGACTGTTGCCCAAAAGGAGAGGGAAAGAGGTGAGGGGATGGAGGGAGGGAAAGATGAGGGTCACAATGAGTAATGAGAGTCAGTGGGGCAAAAGAAACAGGACAATAGAGTGAACAGTACAAAAAGGGAACAGATTTAACCAAGTAAGGAATGAGTGAATATTGACAGGAGGGAGAGCGAGAACTGCACAGCCGAGATGGATGTTCAGAAGGACTGAGAAAATTCTTGAAACCACAACAGGAGTGAGCTTCCCGACATTTATCTGAAAACAGAGGGGTTGAGAAACCGTCACTACAGATTCTGAGAATCATTACATTGTTACGATTAGTAGCCATTGGGTATCACAAAGTATTTTCTTGTAGACGTTTAGTGTATTGTTGATAGGCAAAATTGCAAGCATTCAGTTATTCGGCTATTAGACTTCATGAACCACCCTTTAATGTCACACCACACTTATTAGGTCCCCCCAAAAATATTTTTGTATAAATACAGTCTTGGTTGACAGGTTTTGTAGCATTACTCAAGTTTTGCTTTTTGCATGACGTAGTTTGTCACGGTCTGCCAGCGCTTTAAAAAATTTGAACAAATGATATGCGATGTTAGGTGACGTGTTAATGTTTTTCCTGGACACCTGACTTCCGTGCAGTGTTAGGAGAATATTAGATTTGCAGTCAAACCCCCCAGTCCCTGCACGACAACCACACACACACACACAGTAAGCCTGTATTTACATGGAAGTCATGTCATTGAGGGCGTGGTCCAACTCCTCACTAATGGCCTTATACTTCAGTTTCTGTGCGTATAGCTCATCTGTTCAGAGGCCAAAGAGTGAAGGGATACATTTTTTTTAAGAATAGGAAGATGTGTATAAAGAAAGGAGAGTGAGGGAAAGAAATAGCAGCCAAAGGGAAAGTGATGATGTATGCTAATAGTATGATTAAGCCAGAACAGGACTTTTCCTGTAGACAGTGCAGTGGGAAATACAGGAGTTAAGGCAAAGTGGCTGGATCCTACCTTCCAGATCATCAATGGTCTTTTCCAGCTTGGCCACAGACCTCTCAGCAAACTCAGCACGAGTCTCAGCCTAAGAGAAGTCAAAACAAAGCATTCAATCAAGATACTAGACGACCTAGACTAAATATGTTAACTTGGGACTACAAAAGGAATCGAACCAAACTAAAATCACTTTCAAAAAAAAAAAAAAAAAAAAGTGACTAGACCAAACAAATGCAATGCACAAGACAAACTACAAACGAGACATCCAGACAAATAATAGACCGGAAACAAAAAATACCCACCTCCGATCCATTAACTACTATCAAACAAATCTCCTTGAGGAATTGAACATTATGAATTCTCCCCCCCCGCCCATCGCCATGAGAAGCCACACTAGATACTTTAAGGGGACGTCATAGACCGACAACGCATGTACTTAGATGGACTTCCCTGATTTTTGCTTGTGAAAGTGTCAACCATGTGCAATTATATCAACCGAATTAAGGAGGCTCCCCCCCCCCCCATTCTCTACGTCAGGGTTCCCCAACTGGTGACCCGAGGGTCAAGATTTTATTTTAATGCTGGACATAAGATTAAAAACCGCAGCAAATCAGTGCCAAGCAATTTTTGTTTTTGAAATCTGTTCCAAAGTATTCCCACGTATAGAGATATACAGTATGTGATTGTATACAAACATACGCAAGGTTTGAAATTATTGTTTTAGTCAGGATTTATATCCTTTTGGGCTTCTTGCGGTCAATTACCAATTTGTAATAATGTTTCCGCCCCCCTGACCATTCACTCCCAAAATAATAATCAGAATATCAGCCCGCGTGTGAATCTAGTGATGATACCTGCTCTACAGGTTATCCACTTACCTCTTTGAGCTTGTCAGTCAGGATCTTAATCTCTTCCTCATACTTGTCCTCCTTCTGGGAGTACTGTAATAGAAGATAGGATTGTCAGTTTAAAGTGCATGTAGAGCACACTGACAAAAACATAAAACACATCACCTCAATCTCATGTCAAAGACCAGTTTATCGATGCTGCAACAGGATTCTTAACATGCCATTATAATGCATGCCAATTTAGTTCAATAATTAGACGAATATCAAGGACAACCCCTGTGAAGTCAATAGCGCGTGTGATTTGCATGCTGAGATTGCAATTCACGGTTGGACTGCAGTGTCGATTGCCCAATCACTGACTGCAAACCGAAATAAAATGGATAATGCAATAAAAAACCCACGTAATACATTAAATTGAAGCATTTCTATGGAAAACATTTATTTTGCCAAAGTTCTGAATATTTTTCCCCATAGGACAGGCCACTGGTAAAACATAAGAGGAATACCAGAACACTCCAGTCCATAAAAGATGGAAGTAGAATACCACTTATTTATTTAACCTTTATTCCACTGAAACAGCTTTACTTGTAGGGATGTTTACTGTGCATCTGCTCTGAGCACAGCTGGACTTGCATATGCAAGAACGTAGAGGGAACAATCATAAACCTGGGTTGTGCTCATTAAGTCACACAATGGAACACTTCTTCAAATGTTTTGCAACCAAAAACAAGTCCCGGTAGTCTCCTGTTTCAGTATTTTCTTCTGGTTGGTGCTTAATGACCACAGACCTGGAAGAAGTGTTCAATTGTATGCCACTGCTGGGTCATTGGAAGATAACGATTACAAAGGGGGTGCAAAGGAACAATTCATTATGGCCGCATTGCCTCTTCAACATAAGAGTAACATTACATTTGATCTATATGTTATATTAGACCAAGCCCTAAACTTAGTATGGGTGTGTTTGTCCATGCAGGCCTTTGGTCCAATTAGAAAGATGGAGATTAAATTAACTCTATGCCTCATGCAAGTGTGACCTTTCTAGAAATGACAAACATAGGCTGTAAAGGGCACTGATGACAAGAACGGATGTCTTGAGGTAGGGGGTATTCAAGCCTAGAATGGAGGTAAATGCCAAAGGGCAATTAACTACACAGACCAATTAACCCAAGGTTAACTGCCTGGGGTATATGGATAAGTAGTACACACTGCCAATGTTGTTCAAGGCAGAGTCAATACAGAACCTTGTGTAGGGTGAATACAGCAGCTGCACTCAAATGCACATGCTGCTCACACAGATACAGTATTATATATCAACTGCAACACGTGCAAAGACATTTGTCAACACATTACTTACTAAAATCGCTTCTACAGTCACAAAAAACATGCCCACACACAGGTAACATGCTGGTTTAATCTGAGGTTCACAACCAGGTAAAATACCAACACACACCTTCTCCGCCTGGGCCTCCAGGGACTTAAGGTTATTGGTGACGTTTTTCAGCTCCTCCTCCAGTTCAGCACATTTACTGGATTTGAGGGGAGGTCGCCATTGAGTTTGTTTCAAGAGAACAAGGAGAGATGGCACAGAGGGTGACGAGGGCAGAGGGTGGAGCAGTGTAAAAAGGAAGGAAAGAGCAGCAGTGTGAAAACATTGGCAATATGGTTTAAGATAATTGATTGCGAGAGAAGACAGAAATAGAGTTGGCGGTGTGGCACAGATACAGTAGTTAGGGAACACAAAGAATGAGCGCCTTATGACAGAGAAAAGGCATGAGGCTAACCACAGACCCTTGACACTAGCATATCTCCATATTAAAGTAAGACCACATGTCACAACAGGAAATCAGTTTAAGCAACATCCCTAGCGAAAGATGAGCTATACGAGTAATGTTCGCGGTCATTAGAATGGCATGCTTTAGGCTGGAGGTCCTTATGAGGGCATAAAAAAGTGAGTAGTGCATGCTCGAGTTCTCATGAGTCAATTCTGAGTTGTGTTCAGTAGGGCACACCTTAGCAAAACGTTTTGCAACAGAAAACTAAAGTGTTTCTTACTGGATGAGTCGAGATGGCATCTCCCATTTCACCCAGTTTCAATCCTACTAAACATGACCCTGAACTCTCTCATCGACTTTAGAGCAGTAGGATGTCACTTAATACACACTGGATTTCATGCAAACAGGTTGAGAAAAGAGTAGGGAAGGGAAAGGGAGGCAAGGTAGAGACTGACAAAATAAGGAAAGAGAAGGCAAGGTTGAAGTTGGCAAGTCCTGGAGTCATCCAATGAAGACCACCTGTTTGTCCGGAGGCTACGAGTCTGATTACTTCTTTCTCCTCCTCGCACGCACGAATCACTTTCCCTGTCCAGCTATTGAGATAAATAGTTCCAACACTATCCATAAATCTCGAGCCTGATGTTCTACCAATGGTAGATTACACTAAAGCACATCTAGTCAGTTGAGCATGAACACACTCATACATCTTACACACCATGAAGGCTCTGTCATATCCTCACATGGTCTCTCCTATCATTGCTATGCAGACGACACACAATTAATCTTCTCCTTTCCCCCATCTGATAACCAGGTGGCGAATCGCATCTCTGCATGTCTGGCAGACATATCAGTGTGGATGACGGATCACCACCTCAAGCTGAACCTCGGCAAGACGGAGCTGCTCTTCCTCCCGGGGAAGGACTGCCCGTTCCATGATCTCGCCATCACGGTTGACAACTCCATTGTGTTCTCCTCCCAGAGTGCTAAGAACCTTGGCGTGATCCTGGACAACACCCTGTCGTTCTCAACCAACATCAAGGCGGTGACCCGTTCCTGTAGGTTCATGCTCTACAACATTCGCAGAGTACGACCCTGCCTCACACAGGAAGCGGCGCAGGTCCTAATCCAGGCACTTGTCATCTCCCGTCTGGATTACTGCAACTCGCTGTTGGCTGGGCTCCCTGCCTGTGCCATTAAACCCCTACAACTCATCCAGAACGCCGCAGCCCGTCTGGTGTTCAACCTTCCCAAGTTCTCCCACGTCACCCCGCTCCTCCGCTCTCTCCACTGGCTTCCAGTTGAAGCTCGCATCCGCTACAAGACCATGGTGCTTGCCTACGGAGCTGTGAGGGGAACGGCACCTCCGTACCTTCAGGCTCTGATCAGGCCCTACACCCAAACAAGGGCACTGCGTTCATCCATCTCTGGCCTGCTTGCCTCCCTACCTCTGAGGAAGTACAGTTCCCGCTCAGCCCAGTCAAAACTGTTCGCTGCTCTGGCACCCCAATGGTGGAACAAACTCCCTCACGACGCCAGGTCAGCGGAGTCAATCCCCACCTTCCGGAGACACCTGAAACCCCACCTCTTCAAGGAATACCTAGGATAGGATAAAGTAATCCTTCTAACCCCCCCCCCCCCCCTTAAAGAGTTAGATGCACTATTGTAAAGTGGTTGTTCCACTGGATATCATAAGGTGAATGCACCAATTTGTAAGTCGCTCTGGATAAGAGCGTCTGCTAAATGACTTAAATGTAAATGTAAAAATGAAGAATAGGCATATTCACCAAACACACATACACAGTAGGGTGTCCAATCAAAAAATTATATTTTGACCAATGGGTAAATATATGTTAATAATCCTCTAAGAAAACCAATGGTCTCTATTATAAATTATTGGAGTTTTTACCCTTATAGGATGACCAGATTTAGGGTGACTAAATAGAGGCCAGAGGGGGGAAAACAAGTACAAAAATAAGGAAAATAGCATTGCGTGAGCTAGGCTGGATTCTGTGCAAGAATTAACCTACTGGCTACCTGACAGGTTCCCTTTGCCATTGAGCTTGTCATCCTTCTCAAATCCACAGGACAAAAAAAAACAGTGGTAAGATCGATAGAGTGAGACATGACATGTAGTATTTTTATATTTTAGTTTTTGCTTTTCATAGTCATAAATTCCTGTTCTTTTTAGAAGATTTCACAAAAAACAAGCATATCTCTGAAATGTCAAAGGAGCACTGAGTGTATACCAAGCTTTATATTTTCAAAGATTAGTACATTTAATTCAGCTCGTGTCATGCTAGTTTTGCTTATTGTGACCTGCAGAAACAACTTTGAAGACAACCACAAAATGTAGAATCCTCAAAAGTTATGAGAAACATACAAGCTATATCAACAGAGCTTGGTGCTTATTATCAGATGTATTAGGTTAAGAAATATGACTTATTGGAGAAAGACCCCACTGAATGATTCAGAACATGAATAATCATATTTGTCTTGGTAAAATGTATTTTCAAACATAAGGCAGTGAAGTTACCACCAAAGCGTGTTTCCACCCACACTGAAGTTTAGGCATTTGCACCATACATATTCACACCACAGACACACACAAACACACTCTCTACCTGGTCTTCAGAGGCCTGCAGGGACTTCAAAGATTGGTCGAAACCCCTCAGCTCCTCCTCCAGGGCCCTGGCTTTGCTGTTAGTGCAGGGAGGGGGGCGGAATCACGCATAAACATGCGGAGCGGGGGATTATGGGGGGTGGGGGGGTCATGCGTGGAATTTAGGTCGGACCCCCAGAAACATGCACAGAGACAGAGGGAGATCAATTTTTCATTAGGATACAGAACCATTGTTATGCAAACACTCTCGTTTATTCTCATGGCTGTGGGAACAGTGAGGATGGGGCCGGTTTGGGATGATACCGGCGGTGGGAAAGGTATAACACAGAACCGGATCATACGCTTTCAAAAACTTGAGCTGTGTTTGATTTTGTTGGTCTGATAAAATGAAACCAATGGAAAAGTCCCAAAAGTGCAAACTAGGCAGTAATTTTATTTTAATATAGCTTCAAGCTGCCATGGCAGGGTTCAAGCTATGGCCCCACAGCACCATCATCAGGACAAATTGGACAGATCACAATACGATTTGCAACATCTGTACTCCTTACAATGCTTATCAAATATCAGAACTCAAAATCAAACAGATCATGCACTCTGCTTTTGATGCATCTTGGACAATTTGTAATAATGTTGACTAGTTCAAAATGTCTTCTCCAGAATCGCTGGCACCAAATTTGGTATATAGCATCTATGGACGCACATCTTCAAAACGCTATGTTTTCCAAGACTCTCGCTCAAACAAGGCAATAAACTTGCATGAATGTTTTTTTCCAGTCCAACAGTGCCGCCATGCGGCCAAAGATAACCATTCTCGGCAGGTTAGCTAGACTCAAATCCCTGAGCATGTGCCAAATTTCATCAGATCAAGAGCAATAAATATGTTCCCGTTATATGTGTGGCCGATTTGAACGTGCTTGCATATGTTGAGTCTTGACAGTGTTATGAACATGTGTCAAGTTGTTACAATACAAATAATCACATCTGCTTTACAATATATGCATTTATGTGCCAGGTCAAGCCCACTTGAATGTTTATTGGTCAATATGTTTGAGATGCTACCCACACTAGCTCAAACGGGGTGAGGGGCGTGACCTTTAAATGTTTGCATCTCCCATAACTTGTTATAGCGCCAATGTGGCCAATTGGCATGGCACTGCATGACATTGTGTGGCCCAGCTTTTCCGCTTGAACCTCTAACAATGCATTTGACTCTGGCCTGGTATAATTACGATGTAGACAGGGAATTGTTTAAATATAGTTCAAATATAATCTATGTGAAAATTCACAATGCATGTCTGCATGAGTAGTAGTTGTGTGACAACAGTATGTTTAGGACAACAGTGCTACAATGCAGTACATGTTAAATAGTATTCTGTGTAGTAGGTGTGTGTACATTCCTTAGAGGGACAACGTCAGTATATCTAAATCATTTGACAGAATAATCTTTGGCCGTGTGGAACAGGTGTTAACGTACCACCAGCGTAGTTCTGCGTGTGTGTGTGTGTTACTATTGTGCAGTTCAATCATGTGGCAACTCACGCCTCAGCAAGCTCTGCCCTCTCCTCTGTGCGCTCGTGATCCCCCTCGATGATCAGCAGCTTACGAGCCACCTGTAGACACACACACAGGACTATTTCGTGCCAGTTGCAGACAGAAACAATTGCTCGCAAGATTGGCGCAGATGGTGTACAGGTGATGTATGTGTGGGGAGAGACGCCCATTTTGGATATAAATTGTGTACATAGAACAAAACTGTACTAGTGAGCTTACAGCCTTGCGTGAGAGGAAAGGTATGTGATAACCTCATCCACTTCTGTGTCTCGATGAGGACGTTACCTCATTGTATCCGTGTGTGCTTATGAGGTAGTACTGAAGCAGCATGGCGTGTGTGTACATGATCGTACCAATTTTAACACACGTATTGTATTACCTAACATGACCTTTTCCCAGAAATGTTGCGCAACTATCCAAGACTAGTTCAGGCACAGCAGGCAGTTCTGTTCATTCTGAGAACTCTGCCGTGTGTGATATGCTCACCTCCTCGTACTTGCGATCAGCCTCCTCAGCAATGTGCTTGGCCTCTTTCAGCTGGATCTCCTGTAGCTCCATCTTCTCCTCATCCTTCAGGGCTCGGTTCTCAATCACCTTCATGCCCCTGGAACCAACACAGGCACACATACGTATTGTATCGTGTAGGGATTCATTTGGCCTATCCTAACGTGAGAGCCTACCATTTTGTGGTAATACGCCAATACTGGATTTTAGACTTTGGATATTTGTCAAACTAAACACACACTGTTAATATTTCACACTGTCAGCAGCATGTGACACTACATTTCAGTCTGGGAGGGACAATGGAGGGAGAAACTCAACGGTGCGTCAAAGAAAACACACATCCAATCAATTAACATTATTGGCTGGGCCAATAATGACTCATGTGGAGAGATAGCGAAATCAAACACACAATCGTCAAAGATACTGGTAACTAACCTAAGATTTATCATCGGCGTCATTTACAATGGGAGCAAATCAAGCACAACGGGCAGAACAAGCAAGGTGGGAGGAGCCAAGCAAGAGCTAGTGAAATCCTATTGGCGAGTTTAAGCAAGTATTCACATATTTCTGTTGGGGAAGAGTCTGAAGTGCACGTGTGCAATAACTCAATTCACCCTTGCACTCCTAACATTTTTTTTACGTATTTCAATCTGTTCGTAACGTATTTTAGTTTAGGGTACAGAAAACGATATTTCAATGAAAAAAATTGTCGGCCAAGTTTCATGTAGCTCCATATTGTCCCACTTCCCGCCACTGGACTTATCACCATATTTCAGGGGCAAGTTTTAAACAGATTTGCCCCCCCTGTGATGTGTCTGGGTTTCCCCTTTTGTCTGTGCCATCGTTGCTATGTGCTTTCACTTCCAGACCAACAACGATGATAAACTGACAAGGTTAAGACCATAACAACCGAGGCCAAGACCCCTTTTCTCAATATGTTGTCTTACTTCACAGAGCCAATGTTAAAAAGTTATGCTTCCATTGCAGCATAGGGCATTTTATTATAATAATAAATAATTTAGTGTGTGCTTATTCTTGTCCTATTTCACACATGCACAAGTGTCTGTAAATGAATGCAGACGACACTTGCGTAAGCCATTCCCAACAGTTGACCAGGCTATGTTAGAGATACAAATCGGACTTTGTTGCCTTAGAGAAAGCCCTGGTTGTACATAATGTGGGCAAGACTAAATACATGTTGAAGCATGCTAGCAGACACACAGACTTCCAGTCATTGCGCTAGCACTAACTTTCTTCATACTGGACATAGACATAAAATGGTATCCACGAGTTAATCTGACTCTGGAGAAGTATTCCTTAAACAGTGGTGTTTGGAGCATTACAGTGTGTGGGCCTCTTTTCGTTAATGTGTCCCACTGACCTCTCACTTTCGTCCGCAGCCTTCTCTGCCTCCTCCAGTTTCTGCAGAGCAGTGGCCAGTCGCTCCTGGGCCCTGTCCAACTCCTCCTCAACCAGCTGGATACGCCGGTTCAGGGAAGCAACCTCAGCCTCAGCCTGTATCAGGGGGGAGAGTTGGGCTAAATGTCAGTATACTACCCAAATTTAAACGGAATTTACCCCAACCCTGCTTAGAACATACAGTACATAATTGTTTGTATATGCCATCATATAGGATTTATATAGTGCTTTTTCTAGAGCTCAAAGCACTTATCATTGCATCATATCACACCTCGTCCACCGATGTATGAGGCTAGACAATGTTCCAGTCAGATGGCCATTCATTCATTCACTGATTTTCTCAACACTGCCATCCAGTACATGGGTCATGTTCAGTGTAGCACAACATTGCAACCATACAATATCTGTTACCTTGTATTCTCCAATGAAAATATATTGTGGGGGAAAGACAATCCGCATAAATGTCCTCCTACCAATTTCCTGTTAGTTTTCATGGTTAACCTTCATTGAATAGAGGTCACTAGACTGGCTATAACAATTTGCCAGTGTACCCAGGTATACAGACAGATGACAGGAGAAAAGAGATGGCCATAGATGGACAGATGAGAAAGAGGGGAGAGACATGGACACACATTAAAGACTAGCCATATCAAGCTAAAGGCCTCCCTCTACTCTTTAGCTGTACACCTACCATGCTTTCTGTGTAATGTGAGGTGGTGAAATGCATGGGGTCACAATTTCCTTCTCAATGGTCCAGAAGAACGTTCATTGCAATCAGAGTTTAATTAGTGCTGGGAGATATGCTGAAATTCTGGTTTATTTTTGCTTTTTTAAATAACTAATTGACCAACAAGTTCAATTATAGTAATTCCATTTAGTTTGTTTTTTCCCCGTGAGCTCAACACATAATTTCTCTATCAAGCATGAACTGTGGAACATTGTAGGAAGGTGTAGTTAACAGGTCATTCGTTATATCGATTAAGCGCAGAAAATATGGCAATTAACTCCAATGACCACAATCCATTCCTCCTACAGCTGCCTTTTGTAAGTGAAGGAATTCTATTACGCTAACCCAGGTTGAACCGGGCAATGGCCCATCACGTCATCGGGCCAACGCGTGGCAGGCGGAGCGCCCTTCTCAAATCAAACGGTGATGTTGTCAAATAGGCAGTATGGTGCACCTATTTTCCACAAAATAAATATTAGAATGTTCTAGTTTTCGTTGGGGAGGCAGGTAAAGCGTTTTTATCAAAAGGAATTACTTTTGCATGTGAAAACACAGAATCCAACTCATTACTACAAGTGCTTAATAATTACATCACTTTCGTTTTGAACAGACTTTTCCATCGGCAAAAACGGGCACTTTGCTCACATCCAGAAGGCAAACTGATTACAAAACTAATGCAATCAACACTAGCCCGGTTCACCCTGGGCATTAAATCAAATCCCCTCGGTATCCTTCTGTTAAAGTACCTGTCCAGTGAAAATCTCACTTAAATGTTCATATTCCGTTAACTCACAACCAAATAATGTTGTTGACTCATCCTATACTCGTGGCCAAAGCATAAATTGGAGAAAAATTAAAAAGCTCTACCTCAGACTTGTATCAGTCACGTTTTTGTAACCGTTACGGATACCACTTGCAAACGTAGTTTGGTTTTTAAAAGACAAAATACGTGCATTTTATTTAAATAAATTAGGAAATAAAAGTATTATGGTTTATTTTCTATACATTTTTGTTTAGCATTTAGTCATCCCCTCCACATCCATCCCTAGCTGGGTAAAGTAACAGAAGAATGTTGGTTACCACTGTCCATCCTAACCTGCTACGAAAAGTAACTTCCGGTCGTACCTATATCGAATTGGCAAATCCCATGTCAATGGGCTCCTTGTAGGGCGGAGGTGTAAATGCATGAATCACGACCCAGTCCCAGTGGCAGGCTACATTGTTTCTTTTTAAAGTGCACCATCAACGCACTTCGTAGATCGAATGTAGACCTATCGACGTGCACATCTTGTCGAAATGCCTAAACGAATGTTGATTACGGAATATCCTTTTTACCTGTTCTCTTGATGTTTTGTCCACCTCGACCTGTCTCTGAAGAATTTCTGCTCTTTCTTCGGCTTCATCTGCCTGTTGCTGTAAAACTTTAATCTTTCGCTTAACCGCGTCGATGCTGTTGTTTCCAGACATTGTCTTGTTTGCGAGCGTAGGCTAAGCCTAGTTAGTTTTTTTCCTTCTCTAAAACGTTTCTTAGAACTTCGACTTCAGCTCGAGTTGTCCTGAAATGAAAAAAAAAAAGAAACAACGCCCCACCAAGACGGGAAAACGTTGATTGTAGTAGATTAGTGGCGTGAAAATACGTTCTTCCTCCTAACAGCAGTGACTCAATAACGCACTAAAATTTGACAGGTCTAACCTACTTTCGTAAAATGTTATCAAATTAGCCTAACCCTGTGTTAGATGGTTTAGATAGTTCTCCTGCTGCTATAATCAGCTAAGATTTTTTTTCTACAGACGTGGCAAGTAAGCAAACCTAATTCATTGGCTTCCGCTTTCGAAAATGGGGGGGATTTCTTTCTATTGCGCGCGGTTCTAACTTAATCTCATTCAAACAAACGAATAAAAAATGGCCTTGACAATAGATGTGCGGTCCAGTCTCTCCCTCCCCTGTCTCCAAATCACTATGCCGGCTCGTTTCCCCTTCTCTTTCCTTTTCAACCCACTTCCGTCTTGCGCCACACCCAGTCTAGTGTAGACAATTGACTGGAATGCTGATCCAGAGTCTGCCCCTAAAACTAGTTGGTCCCAAGACGAAAAGCAAAAATGATCCCGTGTCAGCGCATTGAGCACGATGTCTCTTCGACAGGAAGGCACTCCTTGTTATACGTGTCCTGATCAGGTAAAGTGACGTACAATTGATAAAATCACTCGCATTCCAAGCCACTCCCGGGGTAGCATATGAGAAAGTCCATATATGGGGGTATATTTGGGAAACTTCAGCTTTTATTAACAGACACCAACCTAGGCTGCAGGTAGTGTGCGTGTATGATTATTTCCCCAGTATTTTATCTAAATTGATTTGGTATTTGTTTGTGTCTGTTCGTGTATGGTGTGAACGTTTGACATAGCCATCATTATGTCTATAAGCTGCTATGTCACACTGTATCTATACCCTGTCTAGAGTCTAATTTAAGTGGAATGCAATTTTCACCTGCATGAGAATGTAATCTCTACATCACGATGTAGTACACGTGTGTGAACGTTGTACGTGTGCCTTCTATCTACAGGTTATTTTGTATTGTATGCCTACTTGTTCATCGTGTGTGACTACAGTATGTGCTTGGTATGTGTACATTTTTTGCTTGTCATCACATCGTACCTGAAGCCTGTTTCAAAGCCCTCCAGACACAGAATATGACGGTTTCTTAATTCCTTCATGTTTCACAACACCTGGAGGATGCCGAGACATGCACCAGAACACACAGACACATCAAGTCACTACTTGTGAACCATTTATGTGAATTCAGTGTGATATAAAACAATAACATTCGTTTTGTCTTGTAAAATGTTGGTTTAACGATGCGTTAAAATACAATAAATATTATTTTTCTATGAAAATATTGGTTACATTTTTTGCCACACCTAGCCAAGCCTGTGCAGCAAGTCTAGATATTTAAATTATGCCTGAAATAAGTATTTCGAATGGAATTGAACTCTTTCGTTTCAGTGAATAAACACAGCTGTGAAGGCGACTATGTTTCAAACAGGCCTTGAGATGCAGAGTATTGAGAAATCCTGCTGTAGTCATAATTTCCTGGCCCTCCCTTCCTCCCTCAATCCACCGTCAATACCAGGATTGTGTTTATTAGGGCACACGCCTGAAAAGATATTGCAACAGAAAAATAAAATAAGCGTTTCTTATTGGTCAAATCCAGGTAGCCCCCTCCTTGATTTCTTCTGTTTGGTGCCTAATGAACGTTTGTTGTTCCCTCGTGAATGGTTTCAGTAAGTGGCTTGATTGTCCACTTCCAGTTGTTACCGCCAAGTGTCGCTCCAGACAACGTTTGGCACTGTGAGCAAACTATAGACTTTGAGTTTCTGTCGCTGCGCATTGATTCTGCATTGCTATGCCCAGATGATCAATTTATAATTGTATAAGTAGGTCGAATTAGACGTTTGTTAACAAATTTGGCTACATCTTGGCTATTTCAGGATTTTATGTAATGACTGAAATTAAGACATAAAATGTAAATGATGTGAAGAATGATGTGCTTTGGCCGAAAAAGGGCAAAAAATATGTGTGCCAAAACGCAGTTTGACTGCAATACTGCGGAAAATCGCTGGGCTCTTCTGAAGCCACATTTTTGCTACTTCTATGTTAAAATGGTCAGTTAGCACTTAGCAAGGGATTATTAGTTAGCATAAGTTATGCAAAAATCTGTAAACTGTTAGCAGGAGTTATAATACTGAAATAGGGTGTAGTGGTAGCCTACATGCTAAAATGTGTTAGCGTTTAGTAGGAGCTGGATGCTAAACAATGGGTGTTTCTCAATATGCATACTAACGTGCTCCACATTGTCATGCTCCAAGTGCATTCTCTTGAGTAGGTTCTTGTGCGGCCGAGAGTGTGGAGAATGCATAATTAAGTGATCATGCCAGAGAAGCCCGTGTTTGGAGGACATATTGGTACGGGTGTTGTCGAGGGCCGGCAAACCGTGCCAATATATCCTCCAAACACCGACTTCGAGGGCATTATCACTTTTATACAACGGGTTACCAACATATTCAAATAATGATTGACATATTTTAATTGAGAACGTTATTTTGATGAATTTATTCATACTATTTCATCCTTCCACAAGATATAGTCCTCTAGGGTTGCAACCCAAGCCGGCTGGTCATTCGTTCTATCGGTTCAGGTGCCAGAGACCCAGTCGTTCAGTCTTTTGGATGCAACCCAGGTCGTTCGTTCTAAATGTTCCATTGCCATATTGCCTGATCACCTGGCATATAGAATGTGCTCTCTCGCCAGGACACTGTTGTTCAGAGGAGCTAGCCAACAACAAAGCTAACACGATCACTTCAAACTGAAGCTGGAAAGACTTCAAACTAGCTGCACTTAGTTTTGTTTGACCTGTTTTCTATTGATAGTTCTTTGTATATATCCATACAAATTATGCTGATTCATGATTTCGACTGGCTGAGAAAAGCTGCCTACCTGTCTGTCTCATCCTGACACATTCATTACTATGGGACAGCTGTAGAATTTGAAACAATGTTGCAAATGTCGGAGAGAGACAGCAACGTTTATACAAAACTCCGCTGTTGAAAAATAAAAGAGTCTAAAAAGAAATGTGAGATGAATATCTATGCTTTTTATAGTGGAGATCAAGTTTATAAATTGCCTGGCTGTGCTGATGAGACAGTGGATTGCGCAGTCAGATGTAATAGAGTAAATATGCATTTTAAACATAGATTTAGCCGGTGGTCATTTGTGGAATAGACACGGGCTGGATTGCGGTTTTAACCAATCAGCATTCAGGATTAAACCCACCCATTGTATAAAACATTACATTTGAGAAGCACTCGCCCTACTGTATTACCTCATGCTTCACCTCCCCAATCACTGAACCTTCTTCCAGCCAGGACAAAGGCAACAATATATACACAAAGCAAACGTTTTACTTCATAATTATCAGCTAGCTATATGTGAATCGTAATAATGTGGCTAACAAGTTAGTATAACAGGAAAAAATTACCTAAAACTAATGTTATGCAAGGTATATGTACATTTTTCATGGGTAGCCACCAATTCTTTGTGGCTAGCTAGCTATCCAGTTAGCCCTATTGACTTACTATGGACTTGGGACTTACCCATTTACTGAACCATCTTCCAGCCAGGACAATCAAAATAGAGACTTAACAAGATATACACAAAGCAACAATTTTTCTTCATAACTATCAGCAAACTATATGTGAATCGTAATAATGTAGCTAACCAAATAGTTTAACAGGCAAAATTGACCTAAAACGAATATTATGCAAGATAGATGTCAATTCTTCGTGGGTACTTAGCTAACAATTATTCGTGGCTATCTGGCTAGATAACAGTAGTAGCTATCCAGTTAGCCCTATTGCCTTATTATGGGCTCGCAATCTATGGTATGTTGGCAGGTAAAAATGTCTAAATTAATTTGAGAAGTGCCCTCTGTGCTCCATTTACCATACTTTGATTTGGACTCATACTCCGACCCTCCCGTGCTCCAATTTGCGTACTTGGAGCACGGTAGTATGCATTTTGAGAAACACCCTTTGCCTTCAGCAGGAGTTGAATTTGTTTTAGCCATTAGCCTCTGGTTAAGTAGCGCTGCTGAAGAAGCGGAGATTTGAGAGCTCCTTAATGTGTGAAGATTGAGTTGCTCTTTACCCTCTTGCTGAAAACTGTGTGCCTGTGATTTAGTGCGTAAGGAGCTAGGCATACTCAGGCAGTCATAAAACTGTCCTTTAGCATGTCTTATTATGACACTAATCACAAGCATGTGGAGAGAGGCAGACGGGCCACGTAGGTCAAGGAAAGGTTTATCCCAACGACTTAGAACTCTGACTCCTCTGAGACTTAATGACACTGGAAAGGACACACACACACCAATAGAGGCCGCTGAGGGGAGGACGGCTCATAATAATGGCTGGAATGGAGTCAATGGAGTGGTATCAACCTCATGGAAACCACATCTTTGATGTGTTCGATACCATTCCATTGACTCCATTCGAGTCATTATTATCAGCTGTCCTACCCTCAGCAGCCTCCACTGACATACACACATTGCACACTCAAAAGGACCACACACACACACAGAAAGAGAGAGCAGAGCAACATTTGGAGAGATCTGGTTACACTTTAGGGACAAATGCCCTTCACTAATCTCTTTGGCACTATCGCTTCACACTAATCTAGTTCTCTCTATGGAACAATTATATTATTCTGGGGGAGATATTTAGGACATACCCAGGTAGAGGGGAAAGAAAGTGGGGGTCCATATAATATAGAAATACATGTTATTAAGAAAGGTATAAGGTAGACCTTAAAGGTAAATCCATATTAATTAAGAAGATAAGTAATTGGATAAAAGGGTAAAGTACACTTAACCTGACCACTCACACTAAATTCTTCCTCTGCTTTGTCGTTCGCTACATACAGTACTTTAGTCTGAGGATGACATCATTGAAGTCATTTCTGGTGATAGGGCACAAGGAGTGTTGTACAAAACAAAGTTTTCAGCGATTGGATATTCTATAACCAACCAGAGTATCAAAGCCAATGACAAATTTTCAAACCGCCACTTTCCAACTGATGTTCTTACTCTGGCCCAAGCCATCGGTTTCTGGACCAATGAGATGGCCCCAAATGTGTTCGCATTCGGTGTAGGGCTGGGGAGGTACTCAGATCCAAACTCATTGCGGAGAAGAAACTAACGTTAGTGGGTGTGGCGTACCGTTTGGCTGGAGCAAGGAGTTTGGGTAACCAGGCAAAAGTACACTCCCCTCCGTATGTATTTGGACAGTGAAGCTAAAATGTTGAATTTAACTCTATTCTCCAGAATTTCAGATTTGAGATCAAATGTTTTATGAAGCGACAGTACAGAATGTTTTATTTGAGGGTTTTTTCATGCATATCTGTTTTACCGTTTTAAAAATGAAGCACTTTATGTATCTGGTCCCACACTTGTGAAGTCATAGGTATTTGGATAAATTCACTTATGTATCAAAGCGGTCAAAAGTATAGAATTTGGTCCCATGTTTCTTGCACACAATGACTACATCAAGTTTTGTGACTACAAACTTGTTGTAAGCATTTGCAGTTTGTTTTGGGTTATGTTTTGCCCAATAGTAACTGAATGGTGAATGGAGTCATTTTCTTTCTAATTGAGTAGATAAGATGTTTCTGAACACCTAAATTAATCCTGATAATTCCATGATTAAGAAAAATCATGATTTAATCATGAATAATGATAAGTGAGATCCCGTTCAGACGCTACAACAAAAATGCTAACCTCTCACCATTACCAAGAAGGGGAAGTTAGCATTTTTGGGGGGGGTATGATCTTTATTCATGAATTTGGGGGCATGATCATCATTACTCATGATTAACTGTAATCAAGGTAGCATCCACATTAATGTAGAAGTGTTCAGAAACATCTTCAATTCTTGTTTACAATCAAATTTACCATTCAGTTCCTTTTTGGGCAAAACATACTGTAATCCGAAACACAACCAAAACAAACTGCAAATGCATCCAACAAGTTTCACAAGCTTGATGTAGTCATTGCGTGCTAGGAATATGGGTCCAAATACTACACTTTTGACTACTTTAATACACTATGAGTGAAATTTGTCCAAACACTTATTCAAATGGGGGGACTAGATATATAAAGTGCTTTCATTTCTAAACGGCAAATGTATGAAAGTTCTCTAAAATAAAAGGTGACATTGTGTACTGTCGCCTCATAGGAAACATTTGAACTCAAATCAAAATGCTGGAGTATAGAGACAAATGAAAAAATGGAGCTTCATTGTCCAGATACATACGGAGGGGAGTGTATCCTGTATATAAAGTTGAATGTTTTTTTGTTTGTTTAGTAAGTCTGTCCCATTGGCTTCTATGAGCCAGCTGTACATCCCCCTCCTCTGGTATTTCTGTTATGCCCCATTCTGTCCCCCTTTCAGACCACTAAACCCCACCTCGCCCCCTCAATGGAAATAACCTTGTGGTCATGGCCTTTGTATCCCCTATACACTCCTCATATAGGATGGCTCATGAGAAGAGATTATTTTACATAGGTCTCTGGTCCCCTTTCATACGAATATACCTTGAATTCACACATATGCACAAGGACAAGACAGAGAGGTGTATTCAAAGAAAGGTGTCTTCACAGGCACACACACACACACACACACACACACACACACACACACACACACACACACACACACACACACACACACACACACACACACACACACACACACACACACACACACACACACACACACACACACACACACACACACAATACGGACTTGAAGCTCGCAAAGATGAAAAACACATGATTTTACCACATAACTGTCCAGACAGTGTAGGGCAGACAGACCACACAAGAGCACATAACACCCGTAATGACCTTGGTTTGTTATAAACCATACAAATCATTGGGTAATCATCACTCCAAGGCACCACACAATACCTATTTACTGTAAAACACACACACACGCACACAAACCTAAGCCCCTCTGGTATTTCAACATGGTCACTCCATGCATTCTCTCTATTGAGAGAAACGACTGTGATGACAGCTGCTGTTTGTTCTATATCTAAAGTCAGGAGAAAAGTACTTCATTACAGTCAACTAGAGGAAATACAGAGAGAGAGAGAGAAATAGAGAATTACTGAGAACTAAATTGTTGGAGAAAAAGATACCTAAACCACAAGAAGAGTCAAGAAATACAAAGAGGGAGGGGACTAGGATGAGATTGCCAACCCAAGAATAGAGAGTGGCAACCCAAGTATAGTCTTAGCCGCGGTAGCCTCAATGTTAGAGAGACGGGTCGGTAACAGGAGGTTTGCGGGTTCGAATCCCAGTGCTGACTTGAAAAAGTGAGCTGGCAACTGGAGAATTGCAGGCATCAATAACACACATGCCATCTACAGTTACTGTGCCCTTGAGCAAAGCCCCTAAACCCCAATCTACTCCTGGGGTTCTGCTCTGTTGCTGACCCTGTGCTGCTCCCAGCCTGCTGTGTAGGTTGGGTACTGTCACAGCAAAAATAACATCTGTGCAAATGGACAATAAGGGTCTATTATATTCTATTCCATTCTTTGGGGAGCGTTCAGATAGTAAAGCCTGTGTGCACAATCCAAAATGCGCATGAAAACCACACCTTTGAATTGTATCTTAGCTTCCTAGCACAAGAGTTAACCCTTAACTCCAGCGGGTTACTGCTCGAAATGAACTGCCAACAAAGGGGACTAAAAGTGTCAGTCAAACTGTCACTAAATTATCATCCCAGAAACAGGCATGGCCCTGTGGTTTTCACATACTCCTTGGCCAAACTAAAGCAGGCCTTTTTTGGCAATGTATGGGTAAAGTCACTATGGCTCGTGAATCCAAATGTCATGTGTTGTTCAGAAAGTCTGAATGGTTATATTATCTGTTGCTCAAAAAGTCTTTGGAGTTGGTTAGTGTCTTGTGTTTCTATCGCTAGTACCATAACAGCAACTATTTCCAGTGTACGTCATTCCTGTTCCTTTGGACCCACAGGGTCTGCAAGCTTTTGTTTTAGCCCAGCACCAACACTCCTGATTCAACTCAATGGCTTATTGATTAGTTAAATCAGGTGTGTTAGCGCTGGGCTGGAACAAAATCCTGCACACCCTGTGGGTCCCCAAGACCAGACTTGACGAATGCTACTCTAGTAAGAATATCGATGTTTATTGTCCCTAAAATGGTAGCATGGTTGGTGGGATAGTCATAGCTCGATTGGATGATATCATGGTCAGAATATGGAGATGAAACAGCAGTAGCAGTAGATGGGTGATCAGAGCCAATGAAAGGAATGGGAGCTAAGGGAGACACCAGGCACCAGGTTTAACCTCCTGTGGTTTAAACTTGTCTAACCCTGTAAGAGCAGATTGTGTTTTCATAGCACAAGTGTGTTTGCTTTGTCATACACTATGTAATATGAGCAGGTATGAGGCTTCTGGTACCTTCAAGCTTGGTAAATCCTTAATTGGTCTCCTGCACAGAACCTGCATCGCTCCGGGTTCAAAGCTATTATCTCTAACCTATTATAACTTTGGGACTTTCTAAGGCATCTAGCTAGACCTATTCTACACCCTCTGCTGTTGATGATGATCATTGGACCAATTCCACCACCTCTTCAATCTTCGCATCGTTTCCAAAGCAACCCCAGCATCCAGGCCATGGCACCAATGTGACCGGCCTGGTGTCAAACAAGGATCATCCCTGCTACTCAAGACCATGTAACGTAACAAATAGCCAAGGCATCAGTTCTTGGAGCTAACACAAGTTGGTAGATGTTGCACCTAACCACTGGTCAAGGGTCAGCTACTGTATTTTATCGTCCTCCTAATACTTGAGGTTAGGAAATGGGGTTGGGTAATCTGATACTAGACCTGTAAGACCTTGGAAGAACACAACACACTTACATCTGCGGCCTTCTTGTCCGCAACCTCCAACTTCTCCTGGGCATCCTTCAAGGCCTCAGAGTATTTGTCCAGTTCATCCTCAGTCCCCTTCAGCTTCTTCTGCATCTGCAGCAACTCATCCTCATGCTGAGAGAGAGAGCAAGAGTGAGAGAAGGAAGTAGAGAGGGAGGGAGGGCAAGAAGAGGAAAGAGAGATGGAGAAAGGGTGGGTGAGATTTGTACACTCTTTTCACACTATGGTGTGGACCTGAATCATACTGTGCGGATTTTCTTTTCACCTTGACCTTTCCAGCACTGTTCCAGCAACTACGGCGGATACATAACCAGGCCAGCACAGTTAAGCTCGGCTTAATAGTGTGAAAATAGTATTCATTAACTGATAGCCTCATAGCCTTGTCCATCTCCATTCATCAAGGCATCTTGACTGTCACCCAGGCCTGGGTTCAAATAGTATTTGTCTTCTTTCAAATAATTTTTGCACTTGAGCCTTTGTGGAGTGGCAAATGGACCGGTTTGACACTTTTGGGACTATTCCATTGGCTCCATTGTGCCAGGAAAGCTAGAAAAGTATTTGAAAGAAAACAAATACTATTTGAACCCATGTCTGCAGCCACCTCACCTGTCCTCTTGTCACAAGTAACCTAAAGCCTGGTGGACATGCCTGCCATGGTTCCACTTCAATGACATCTAGATATAAATACTCGCTCTGGATGGTAACATCCCCTAACAATCACTCAGTGAAAGGATCCACCATCGTATTCCATCCTAGTGTCTTGCCCTTCGCAATTTCTCTGTGGAGAGATCACTAGCTAAACCATCCAGCCTTGACTGACAGCTTGTCTGGCCTCGCTAATGAGAGAAATACGGTCTAACGTTTCTCTCAAGTTGTCTTGGCATGGTTTAGAATTTTCCAGTTGTCATTTTTTGGGGGACAGAGGTCACTTTGGACTCAGTTGTTAAGTCTTGTCAACTCTGTCCTATTCTTAACCATATTCTAACCTCTAGTATTTATAGTAATGTCATGAACTTGTTACCTTATTTTCAAGAAGAATAAAATGAATGTAAAACAAAACCCTTCAAAATTGTATATTTTAAAAAATAAAGAAAATATAATAAATCTGTTACAAACACATCTAGAAAAGCAGGTGAGATGATTCCTTCACTAACCATTATATTACAATATCGGTAAAAAATGTCACATCTATTTGACCAATTACTTTCTAACTCTATCGTTTAACGATGACCGGCCTAGGAGTTGTATCTAAGCAGACCATTTCCAATCACACAGCAACATTATGGAAACCTATAATCCATTTCACCTTTCGAGACTTCCACCCCCCATCATGACGACATTTTTGGTGGTTAATTGGATTTCCAGTTGTACAGACAATTCAAATCAGGGCCCTGGTCAAAATAGGTTCAATATATAGGGACGAGGATGCCATGTGTGACACACCCACACATCTTTTTGTGGTCACTAAAAAATACATCTGAAAAGTCCTTAAAGTCCGTACAATAGCTATACAACCTGACCATGACGTAGAAAAATGACAGAATGACATCATTGCAACCAGTTTTGCTCCCTGGGGTAGTAGTAACCTACAGTTGCCTATTTGACTACCCAAGGTGCCCATGTCCCCATCCATGATAGAGGATCCCCCCACTCTCTGTGATGTGGTTGGCCCACCTGCTTGCTCCTCTCCTCGGCTGCCTTCTTGTCGGTATCGGCCTGTTCTGCCGCGTCCAGAGCGTTCTCCTTATCCAGCTTCAACATAAGCATCTTCTTCTTGACTGCCTCCATTTTTATGAAGGTCTTTTGGGCTTTTTGACCGAGAAAAGGAGGGAAAAGAAGGATAAAGGGTGCGGGACGGTCCTGTCAAGTCAGTGGAATAGGAGAGACAGAGAGAGAAGGAGGGAGGGAGAAAGAGCAGAAGAGAGACCAAACTCTGGGATAGAAAGAGAACATATATATCCCAAAGAGTAGATGACCACACCCACAAACATGCCCCTCCCATTCTAGCCTACTGGCTCCACCCAACTCAATCCTTTAAAGGTCAGTTCTTTAAATGTATCTACTGAGCCTTCCTCTCTATAATAAAGCAAAGTAGGATGAGCTTACCTTGATGTTGCGTTGTTCCCCCTAATGGTTAAGGTCAGGTTTGGGGAACACATGCTGATTCTAGATCTGTGCATACGGACAACTTCTACCGGCAGATAGAAAGCCTGTTCGCATCCATTTCCTTCTGTCTTCCTGTGTCAGCTGTCATATTCTTTGCCATAATTGACATATATTGTATGTTTCCTGCTGTGTGGGCTTTTCGTAATAAAAACAAAGGTGGTGGGCTTTTAGTAATAAAAACAAAGGTGGTGGGCTTTTAGTAATAAAAACAAAGGTGGTGGGCTTTTAGTAATAAAAACAAAGGTGGTGGGCTTTTAGTAATAAAAACAAAGGTGGTGGGCTTTTAGTAATAAAAACAAAGGTGGTGGGCTTTTAGTAATAAAAACAAAGGTGGTGGGCTTTTAGTAATAAAAACAAAGGTGGTGGGCTTTTAGTAATAAAAACAAAGGTGGTGGGCTTTTAGTAATAAAAACAAAGGTGGTGGGCTTTTAGTAATAAAAACAAAGGTGGTGGGCTTTTAGTAATAAAAACAAAGGTGGTGGGCTTTTAGTAATAAAAACAAAGGTGGTGGGCTTTTCGTAATAAAAACAAAGGTGGTGGGCTTTTCGTAATAAAAACAAAGGTGGTGGGCTTTTCGTAATAAAAACAAAGGTGGTGGGCTTTTAGTAATAAAAACAAAGGTGGTGGGCTTTTAGTAATAAAACAAAGGTGGTGGGCTTTTAGTAATAAAAACAAAGGTGGTGGGCTTTTAGTAATAAAAACAAAGGTGGTGGGCTTTTAGTAATAAAAACAAAGGTGGTGGGCTTTTAGTAATAAAAACAAAGGTGGTGGGCTTTTAGTAATAAAAACAAAGGTGGTGGGAGAGAGAGAGAAGGACAATGAGCAGGGCATAGAGGATTAGGCAGATGCTGTCATAAAACAAAAGAGACAGTTCTATTTCTGTCCTCAACACATGCACACCGCACACACACACAGGGTTCAAATTACAGAGGGGTCTAGGAGTGCAGGGTAGTGTGGGGAGTGAGCACTACCATAATAAATCAGGAATCCCCCATACCATAGCTTTGGGCACCACTTAAATGTTGAAAATATTAGCTTCAGGGTTTGAAATGACAACCTTGGCAACAAAACAACAGTAGTAATTTTCCTTATTAATCATCCAAACTACAAAATTACATATTGGGTTCCTTACCCTATAAGGAGTCTATTGACAAGGTAAGGCAGCAATCTATCCTTTAGTTTTTACTAGCCGCTGTCTCCAAACACTAACTTTTGTGCATTTTTGTCCAAATACCAATACAAGTCAATGTCCACGATATAAGCATGTTTTGCATTTCATGTCCAAATCATCTTAAAAAGTAACTTTGAGGTAGACAATTAATTTGAGACAATTTGCGATCATTTGGACCTGAAATGCTAAACATGCTAACAAGGAGAAAGCACATCTCAACAGCTTACGCCAAAGAATCATGGCATAGTAAATATTAAGAGATCATAAACTTATACTACTTCATAACTCTTTTACAACAGCAACACCTGCTCATGTGCCTGACACCACTACTGCAAACTCCAATTCTCTTAAACATCAACTTGACAAAGATACAGAGTGACTGAAAGAGAGACGCCTAGCAAGTTTACGTTAGGTTAGTTAAGGTTAGCTAATGTTAGGTTAAAGGGGTTAGAGCAAGGTACAAAAGTCAACAACACTTAAGATCCGATTCAATCAGATCCACTTTAGCCGACATCCGCATAGCTGATGTTTTGATGGTGCCGGAACTGCGAGCTGTCAAATCCACAAACAGCTCCCAACATTATACCTAAAGCAGACATTGCCATTGGCTGCACGGACTCGCATTAAAATAAATCCCATGCAGCCTTGTTTACAAGTTCGAACACAGGAATGTGAGATGTAACCTACACCTCGATTAGGCTGATAGAAATCCTCATTATTTTGTTTAATGATTTTCAATTTGAACCTTGTTATTTCTATATAGCCTACACTTTCTCGTTCTGAACTTCTAACGTGAGTGGGATGGGTGTGGCTTCGTGACAATGATCAAGAGCAGCTGCTCAACGATTTGACAGCTCCAATGAAGTTACAGCTCTGACACCCCGCCAGAACATAAGCTATGCGAGTGTCGGCTATCGCCAGTTAGCGCTTGATCTGATTGAATCCAGGCCTTAGTTCTGGAGGTCAAATCCAAGGTTTCATGTACTCTTCTAATAGTTACCACAGTTGTTAAATGTAAGAACAATTTAAGCCAGTTTGGTTGTACTGTGACCTACCTAAAACGTTAAGAATACCATAATCTGGCAATTATTTAAGCGCGAGAGAAAAATAAAGAGAGAGAGACATGGAGAAAGGGAAAGAGAGGGAGATAGCTTGAAGAAGGGGCCACAGTACAGCTTCCCGGTAACACCACTCCCCCTGCTTCTCTCCCAGACCACCAGAGCTTGTCGGGGCTTACAGTGCCATGGCATCCCCAATGTTGGTCAATTCCAATGATGAATGGGGTGCAGGCGGGCCATAGAGAGGCGCCCACTATGCCAACTATGTCCCCCAATGGGGATATTTATACATGTTACTTGGCTGACATTGTCCCCAGCATTAGGGAGGGAGGGATAGAGAGAAACAAAAAGAGATGGAGAAGGGAGTGAGATATACTGTATATATAGCTAGAAAGAAAGAGAGAGGTAGTGGACAAGAGTAAGAGGTTTAGAGAAGGGAGAGAATACAAGTCATGTGGTCAACAGTGTCCAGGTTTAGACTGTGGAAGGAAGGAAGGGGGAGGGAGAAAGAGAAACGAAGAGATGGCTAAGAGAGTGAGATAGAACCTGTCCGTAAACAACTCCTCATGGAGATGAGACAATTGGACAGGTGGGTAGGGACTAAGGGCTGTTTCTGGATGGAGCCATAGAGTGAGAGAGAAAAAGAGAGGTAGTGGAAAAGAGAGTAAGAGAGATGGACACAGATGGGCGGTGGAATTCATTTTTAAAAATGGCATAGAGAGAGGAAGTTAAAAAGAGTAAAGGGAAAAGAGAGATGGTGAAGAAGGTGAGAGAGTTAAGTGTGTTGGGGTTTGATAGATTTGACCTGTTTCGGTAGAGGCATCAAGTCACCGTGAGGGGTTTAGGGGGAGGTATTTGGGGAAGTGGTGTCAGCCTAAATTAGATAGATATAGAGTGTGAGACAGTGGGATACATGAGCTAAGGCCCTCCAAAAGACAGCTGCGTTTTACCACCGAATTGGATTGACGTACTACGGGGATCGTCATAGTCTGATATGAGCTTTGGTAGCCACATTGTCTGTACAATGTGCCAGTTTATAGCAGAGCTAGATTCGATTACCAGAATGCAGTGGTAATGCTTCAGGTAAGAGCAACTGTTGGTAACACTTCCTTTGAACCTTTTTTATCACAAGGTCTACCTAACACCGTCATAATAATGACATACATATGTCATAAACAGTCATGACCGCTTATGACAACTGTTACAAACCTTTGTTAGGTTTACCTAGGCATTAATTCCAATTAGGATAGGCATAATGCCAACAAACCTATCATAATAACAGTTTGTGTCAGGACCATGATAAATTGTGGAAATAAGTCTTCATTACTACACCACCTGTTGTTTTGACAGAGGGCTCAAGTGAGGTGGACCTAGATAATCCTAACTATCTGTAATAAGAGCACAAATCAAGAAGACCCTTTTTACACCAGCACAGAACTTGTCAAAACGAGTGGATATATGCCATTGATACATAAATATGACAATATAACTTTGATAACAACTTGAAAGGCAACATTTGGATTTGACATTCATATCTTTAGTATGGGCTTCTATAAACATAAATTGAATATAGTACAGTTTCCTCGTCAAATAAAGACAGACACCAAATCATTGCCCATGTCATTTTTAGCCAGATTGATACACACTATGCAAGCCAGCAAAATATGGTACATGAGTCAAATTAAGATGACAAGAAATTACAAGAATAAAGAAAGTCTCAAATAAAGCATTTGAGTTTCAAAAGAATTTAAAGGCAAATATAACGGTTGCTCGGCTGTCCGTTGTTCAAAAACAGTCCCCAATGTCATTGGTTTAGTCCTTAATAGAGAAGACTCCATTTTATAATCCGATGTTGGCAAAAAGTTGTTGATTTCCCCTATCTCTCAATGCATCTCAAAATGGATTACATGGCGTATTGTCTTAGTTCCATCTTCCAATGTCTGTTTTTTTGACTGCTTCTTTTATATAGTCTACCATATAGGGATTAGGTTTTTTGTCCATTTAGGTAAAACTTTATTTTATGCTCCCTTATTGCCAGGTATTTACTTAGTAACTACATGGTAATAGCATAATTCTTTCTGGTAATTACTTGAAATTAATTATTAACAATTGTCACTTTCTGGTATTTGTGACGAAGAATCCCCAAGTAATATACACAGAGTGCACAAATCATTAGGAACACCTTCCTAATATTGAGTTTTGCCCTCAGAACAGCCTCAATTCGTTGAGGGGTGAACTCTGCAAGGTGTCGAAAGCGTTCCACAGGGATGCCAGTCTGAGATATGGCTTTTTCTTTGTAACTCTGCCTAGAAGGCCAGCATCCCAGAGTCGCCTCTTCACTGTTGACGTTGACACTGGTGTTTTGGAGGTACTATTTAATGAAGCTGCCAGTTGAGGACTTGTGAGGCGTCTGTTTCACAAACTAGACACTCTAATGTACTTGTCCTCTTGCTCAGTTGTGCACCGGGGCCTCCCACTCCTCTTTCTATTCTGCTCTTGCCAGTTTGCACTGTTCTGTGAAGGGAGTAGTACACAGCGTTGTACAAGATCTTCCGTTTCTTAGCAATTTCTCGCATGGAATAGCCTTCATTTCTCAGAACAAGAATAGACTGACGAGTTTCAGAAGAAAGTTATTTGTTTCTGGCCATTTTGAGCCTGTAATTGAACACACAAATGCTGATGCTCCAGATACTCAACTAGTCTAAAGAAGGCCAGTTGTATTGCTTCTTTAAGCAGAACAACAGTTTTCAGCTGTGCTAACATAATTGCAAAAGGGTTTTCTAGTGGTCAATTAGCCTTTTAAAATGATAAACTTGGATTAGCTAACACAATGTGCCATTGGAACACAGGAGTGATAGTTGCTGATAATGGGCCTCTGTACGCCTATGTAGATATTCCATTAAAAAATCTGACATTTCCAGCTACAATAGTCATTTACAACATTAACAATGTCTACATTGTATTTCTGATCAATTTGATGTTATTTTAAAAATGGACAAAAAAAAAAAAATCTTTCAAAAACAAGGACATTTCTAAGTGACCCCAAACTTTTGTACGGTAGTGTATGTGCCACGAAGCGAGTTACATTACTTTGAGCATTTAAAGTATACGTATGTGATCCCTGCAGGAAATGAACCACAAATCAGTGGATAAGTAAGTAAGTTATTTTGGAATAATAATTGTCATTATGCTGTTGCCATGTGGTTTCTAAGTAAAAACATGGTAATTAGGGGAGAGAAATACAGTGCTACCTCATTCTTATACAGTCACTCTAATGTTTGGCCTGTGTCATGAGAGGTCTTAACTTACCTGCTTAAATAAGGAAGGAAGAATAAATAAACAAATCATCAGCATCATAAACAGCGTTGAGAATTAGATCATCCTAATTATGGAAATGGACTCAAATATGTGTGTGTGAGAGCATGTATGACCGTTTGTGTCTGTGGTGTGTCTGTGGTGTGTGTTTGTGCATATCCATGTGTCTCAGCACAAGCTGCTATATATATTCACATCCACATCCAACATCCTAATGCAAAGAAGCAGCTACCCAACCATCATTAATGCAGTGTCCCATTCACTTAGACAAAACCCATCAGGTTTGGTTATCCATTCACTGCTTTTATATTTGCTGTCCATTTCCTACATATTCTTCTTTGGAAAATCATCATTGCATAACTCCCTTCCTGTTATTCACGCCACTTTAATAGGTCCTCATTAGTCTAGCATCGATTCCAAAAGGGAGCAGTATAAATCCAAATAATCCCAAGCGAGAAACACAAAAGAATAGCGTAGTCACATATTGCCGCTGGTCGTGTACTGTAAAGCAAAAGCCACGAAACAAATATATATATATATTTGAAAATTAATATAATATGATACTTCCTTTTAAGTGTAAAAAGAGGAAGACTATTTCAAGTTCAGTTCTGTTGTTCTCTTTGGCTTATTTTTGAGAGTAGGGGAGCAGTGTGACACGTCAGGCTCTCGTGGTGGTTCTGCTGTGGCTTCGCTCTCCTCTGGAATGTCCTGAAGATCTGAGTAAAGAGACAATTTGCATATAAACAATGTATATCAAAGCAAACACCATGGCCTTTATTATGATGCCAGAGATGGTGGTTAATGACAGATTCTTTCGAATAGTGACAAATAGGTTATTTTCATGCAAACTTGGAGGGTACTATAGTCTTTTGTTTCGTTGGGCTAGAAATCGTTGGTGTAGTGCACTCCTTTACTGGGATCTCTCTCTCTCCCCTTCTTTCTCTCTCAACAGGGAGTAGAATGATGGCGCTCAGCACTAGCCCTGGAAAGACATCTCCACCCACACACCAAACACTGAGAGAAGCAGAGGGATGTGAGTTGTTCGCATGCACACACAGAGAGAACATGAGGTGAGAAGGGCAGCAATGGTGTGTGTGTTCCAGAAAGAGACAATTTGTGCCTCGTCACAAAATCGATGTGTTATATAAAACTGTGTGTGGGCTTGCATTAGCATTATGGAGAGGAAAGAGGTAAGCCTATCTCTGCTAAAGCACATCTCAATATAATTATACTACAGGGGGATATCCCCTGTTGGGAATTGTGTATTTCTTTATATTTCGTATTTTGCTGCTTTTTGCTGTTTGAAGTAATCACGAAAAAACAGGCCTTATTTTAGGGCATTTCCAACCAGCCAGCTACTATTAGTTAGCACCGTGGCACCAACTCGCCTTCCGAACATTCTATTCCCAGTCTATTGTTCTACGTCACAATGCCTGCTTTGCTATTGTTGGCCCACGTTGTTGGTAGTTAAAATGTAAACAACAAAAAATGACTCATGGAACTCTGAGGTTGTTTCCTATTGGGAAATATAGGTATGTCTGTCTATTTTGCCAAATATCTCGCAATGTGTACGTTTAGATTTTTTCTAATTGGACACAATTCTAATCAGGATAATCTCCTCTTTCTAATTACATAAGGTTGGGTAGCGTACTCTGCTGTCATGGATCACCAGACCAGAAATAGTCAAAAGATGCAATTTTTTCCCTACTTCCTCGTTATGCAGACAGAAGCACACTTGGCACCATCGAGGTGCGGATGTTTACTTTCTACACAAGTTGTTATTTTTCAATTTCATCCTAAGAACAGATTGTGGTGGTAAAATAAAAAGGGATACGTTTTTTGGTGCCATTTAGGCAAAATGGACTTCTAAGCGTCACTCCAGTCGGAAGAAGCTCTGCAAACGTTCGGTATTTTGACTCGTTCTATTGTCCAGCCTACAACAAGTGCAGTTGAAAATCCACTCATCAAAACCACTGCTACAGTTGCTGGCGATCATGGCAATGCAGTGGCTAGCCCACAGAGTTTGGCTAGCCTAGTCTCTGTCAACGGTGAAGCTAGCAGAGCCCCCCTCCCAGTCCCGCCACCAGCCTCCTTGCCACCACCCAGCTAAGCAGCAGCTGCTAGCAATGCTAAATCACACGGGCCAGAGCCACTTACATCCAGGTTTGAGTCCAGGCTCTGTCGCAGCCGGCCTTGACCGGGAGACCCATGGGGCGGCTCACAATTGGCCCAGCGTCGTCCGGGTTAGGGGAGGGTTTGGCCGACAGGGTTGTCCTTGTCCCATCGCGCTCTAGCAACTCCTGTGACGGGCTGGGCGCATGCACGCTGACACGGTCGCCAGGTGTACGGTGTTTCCTCCGGGTTAAGCGGGCATTGTGTCAAGAAGCAGTGCGGCCTGGTTGGGTTGTGTTTCGGAGGACTCATGGCTCTCAACCTTCGCCTCTCCCGAGTCCGTATAAGAGTTGCAGGGATGAGACAAGACTGTAACTACCAATTGGATACCACAAAATTGGGGAGAAAAAGGGGTAAAAGTAAACAAATAAAATAAGGTAGCACCAACCATTCCCCATAATGCAACCTATACGAGCCACGACGCCCAGAACAACTTAATAAAACAAATGAGCAACTTAGTAACAGAGCATATTGTTGGGGAAGTGGACAGAACGAGAGACCCAACGGGCTATGAAAACTTTTCAATCGTACTTCGGTTTGTAAATGGAAACTATGAAATAAAAGAGCCTTCTGACCATAGCCACTGCAGATGCAGGTGATGCCAACACTCTCACAGAAACTGACAAAATCCTCCGTCAAGTCTACAACAGAGCCTCTGTGATGTTGGGGAAGCAAGGGGGAGTGCAGAAACTTCTACAGGAGAAATTGGGTTGAGACATACCTTATGTTCATTGCTTTAACCACCATCTTCATCTGGTGGTGGTCCATGCCATGTCCTCTGAGGAGGACATCGGAGATTTTTTAAAACATTTGTAACCTTTACAAATACTTAAGAAAGCCCACTGTTGGAGTTCATTACAAGGGGGAAACACAAACGCCTGCTGAACCAGCCACTGTACAAGTTATCCTTAAGTCCTCCCAGGATATATCCCAGTAGCTGACACAGGTTGAAAATGTGAAAGTCAAGGAAGTGGGGTTGCTGAGCACCATATCGAGCCCAGCTTCAGGTTTATCACTCTCGTGGTAACCAAGATTCTGTTACTTTTTGACCCACCAAACAAACTGCTCCGGTCAGAATAGATGGATCTCGTAACAGCCGTCCAACTGGTGAACAATGCATCGGAGTGTTGACGGTCGGATGGAGGCAGGATAACTAAGGGCTTTATTAATACACTAATGGTAACGTCTTATTCTCTTACCTTATTGAAATAAGTACCGCCTTGTAACCAACATCGCAGAAGGCGTGTTCGGAGAGGGGCGTGGTTTACATAGCTAGGTAGCTAGTCTACTGGGGCCGGTTGCACCAGTTGGTGGTAAGTGGGTCGTAACTACGCCCGACGTAAAATGTGCTCTACACCGGACCTAAAAATGATACCTGTTGCACCACCTGGGCGTAAGCCCTTTATGAGCTACGCCTTGGCGTAGATTCTTCGCCTAGTAGCTAGCAGGCGAAGCGCACCAAAGTGTGTAGATTCATGAATATTCTCCATGGTAACACTATTCTTCTTAGAAACACAATTCAAAAACTACAATAACGGTGCATGGCGCGTCTTTGTCTATCGGTTTCACAACCAGCGGGCCTTTAGACGGGAACGAATAATAATATATCGGAGCAACACGCTGGATATGTATACAGACGGGGAGTGTATCGTGAGGTTCCACTATAGCAGTTTTGATCAGTTTGAAATAATCAATGAGCTCTCACCGGCGCTGTCCCCGGCATTGCAAACTCTGATTGCGCTTCAGTTCTATGCCAAAGGTGCATTTCAAAACAGTGGAGGACATGATAAATGTCAGCAGATCCACAGTCTACGGGATACCAGTCATACCAGTCTGACTCATGTCAGGATACAGACCCCTTCTGACCATGAATCAGATATGTCAACAGATAAGGATTTCACTCCATCAACGTACAGCTTGCCTGCAATGAGGGGATGAAGATTACAGACGTGGTGGCCTGGGTCTACCCATGACGCGCGGCTCCTACTAGAGAGCGCACTCCAGCGGGAGTTTGTAGAGGTTAGACTTTGTGGCAACCTGCTGGGGGACAGTGGATATCCACTAAAAAGGTGGCTGATGTCACCAATGTTGGCACCCAGGACATACCAGGAGCGGGAGTACAACAATGCTCATGCTGAGGCGAGGTGCCTTATTGAGTGCTGCATAGGGATGCTGAAGCACAGGTTAGTAGCCTACTTTTTCATTAGGCTATGAAATGCACCAAATAACATAAGATGACTGCATTACCACACAGTTTTATTGCGTTGTGCTCTCACTAGGTTCCACTGCCTACACGGAGAGATAAGAATTGCACCAGAGAGGACCTGCATCATTGTCGCTGCCACAGTGGTATTGCAGAATAGCTGCGTGAAGAAGAGGCTGCCCCATCCCATGACTGAGCCAGGGCACAGGAAAACCATAGGGAACCTGCTAGTCCAGACAACATCAAAGGTCGACTGGTCCGGAATCAAATCATCGATCAAATGTAGCCAATAGGTCTAGGTTAAATGAGAGACGTAGAAACTTATATAACCAGCATAACCAATCAATAAATATATACGTTGTAACGATTAAAAAGCATATCTTCCTTTCCTTCCTTCAGTCTTGAAAGTCTTACAGGCACTATTTACAAATGCAAAGACTACACTTAAAATGATTGTAAAACAAATAGGCCTATTCAATGTACAATTTCTTATTATTGCTCCCGCTCGCGCTACAATGAACTTCTGCTGTTGTTGCTCAAGGAACCTAATTTCCAAATGTAATTTATTTTTCTCAAGCTCTAATTTGTATTTTTTCCACTCAGTTTCTAAGTCTCTATCTCTACTCTCTCTATCTCCTTCTCCATGAGCATCAGCTGCATCTCATTTAGCTACTCTTGTGTTGGTACCGACGCTCCCTGCTCTCCCACATCATTTAAAAAAATAAAAACCACTTATAGATATTCGTTTCTTTAATGGGGGAGGGGAATGGGCAGGGTATATGCACATTAAATATTGTAGTATTTACTATAATATATATATATACACACACACACACTACCGGTCAAAGTTTTAGAACACCTACTCATTCAAGGTGTTTTCTTTATTTTTACTATTTTCTACATTGTAGAATAATAGTGAAGACATCAAAACTATGAAAAAACACATATGGAATCATGTAGTAACTAAAAAAGTGTTAAACAAATCAAAATATATTTTATATTTGAGATTCTTCAAATAGCCACCATTTCCCTTGATGACAGCGTTGCACACTCTTGGCATTGTCCAATCGACTAGTTAGCTAACTTGATAAATAGCGCTGACAATTCCATTTGGGCTAGCTAGCTAAATCATACAGCCAACATTTTGTCTATATTGATGCTGTTTACAATAACCAAACAGTTGAATAAACAAATCATTTGTGAAGCCATGATGAGATGTACGACAGGATTGGATGTTGCATGCAATTTCAATGTTGTTTGAGTTGCTTTGTGTAGAAGCAAATTTGCTTGAGATAATGTTGCTTGACATAGGCGTTTTCAAAGAACCGCCAGTCAAGGTAAGCTCAGCCTACTAGCTCCCCACCCACTCAGGTCGGTCTTTTCAGACTTCCTGGTAGTTTGACATGAGAAAAATGACTTTTTCTCAAATTTTTAGCATTTTTATCAGAAAGAATATTATGGGTGATGTTTTAGTCATTTAAAAGGCTTTTAATATTCTGGTGCATTGTCTACTCATTGTTGAGAATGACACAAATATTAATTTTCACAAAGTCTGCTGCCTCAGTTTGTATAATGGCAATTTGCATATACTCCAGAATGTTATGAAGAGTGATCAGATGAATTGCAATTAATTGCAAACTCCCTCTCTGCCATGCAAATGAACTGAATCCCCCAAAAACATTTCCACTGCATTTCAGCCCTGCCACAAAAAGACCAGCTGACATCATGTCAGTGATTCTCTCGTTAACACAGATGTGAGTGTTGACGAGGACAAGGCTGGAGATCACTCTGTCATGCTGACTGAGTTCGAATAACAGACTGGAAGCTTCAAAAGGAGGGTGGTGCTTGGAATCATTGTTCTTCCTCTGTCAACCATGGTTACCTGCAAGGAAACACGTGCCGTCATCATTGCTTTGCACAAAAAGGGCTTCACAGGCAAGGATATTGCTGCCAGTAAGATTGCACCTAAATCAACCATTTATCAGATCATCAAGAACTTCAAGGAGAGCGGTTCAATTGTTGTGAAGAAAGCTTCAGGGCACCCAAGAAAGTCCAGCAAGTGCCAGGACGTCTCCTAAAGTTGATTCAGCTGCGGGATCGGGGCACCACCAGTACAGAGCTTGCTCAGGAATGGCAGCAGGCAGGTGTGAGTGCATCTGCACACACTGTGAGGCGAAGGCTTTTGGAGGATGGCCTGGTGTCAAGAAGGGCAGCAAAGAAGCCACTTCTCTCCAGGAAAAACATCAGGGACAGACTGATATTCTGCAAAAGGTACAGGGATTGGACTGCTGAGGACTGTAAAGTCATTTTCTCTGATGAATCCCCTTTCCGATTGTTTGGGGCATCCGGAAAAAAGCTTGTCCGGAGAAGACAAGGTGAGCGCTACCATCAGTCCTGTGTCATGCCAACAGTAAAGCATCCTGAGACCATTCATGTGTGGGGTTGCTTCTCAGCCAAGGGAGTGGGCTCACTCACAATTTTGCCTAAGAACACAGCCATGAATAAAGAATGGTACCAACACATCCTCCGAGAGCAACTTCTCCCAACCATCCAGGAACAGTTTGGTGATGAACAATGCCTTTTCCAGCATGACAGAGCACCTTGCCATAAGGCAAAAGTGATAACTAAGTGGCTCAGGGAGCAAAACATCGATATTTTGGGTCCATGGCCAGGAAACTCCCCAGACCTTAATCCCATTGAGAACTTGTGGTCAATCCTCAAGAGGCGGGTGGACAAGCAAAAACTCACAAATTCTGACAAACTCCAAGCATTGATTATGCAAGAATGGGCTGCCATCAGTAAGGATGTGGCCCAGAAGTTAATTGACAGCATTCCAGGGCGGATTGCAGAGGTCTTGAAAAAGAAGAGTCAACACTGCAAATATTGACTCTTTGCATCAACTTCATGTAATTGTCAATAAAAGCCTTTAACACTTATGAAATGCTTGTAATTATACTTCAGTATTCCATAGTAACATCTGACAAAAATATCTAAAGACACTGAAGCAGCAAACTTTGTGGAAATTAATATTTGTGTCATTCTCAAAACTTTTGGCCACGACTGTACACTTGGATGTGTTGTTTACTAAGACTCTTTACACACCATGAGGACTCTCCGAGCGCGGTGATGTTTTGGCCTCCTCCTCCTCCTCATCTGACGTCACCTCCACATCCAGGTCACTGCCATCATGATGCCCTTCCGAATGATCGATTGACTCCTGGCTGGCCAATTGGGTGTCTGCGTTGTTTTCACTTGCTCTGCGAAGGGGTGGAGCCTAGGCAAGATGACAAGTGGAACGACACACCAGATCAATTGTGACACCTACTGACACTTTTTTTCTATATTTGGCTAATATATAACCTACAGCCTTCAAAAACTATTCAGACCCCTTGACTTCTTCCACATTTTGTTGTGTTACAGCCTGAATGAAACATGAGATTTTGTGTCACTGGACTATACACCCCCATAAAAATGTTCTAAATTAATAAAAAATGAAAACTTGATATGTTTTCAATAAGTATTAAACCCCTTTGCTATGGCATGCCTAAATACGTTCAGGAGTAAAAAATGTTCTAAATAATAGTGTTTAACATGATTTTGAATGACTACAACACACATACAATTATCTGTAAGGTCTCTCAGTCGAGCAGTGAATTTCAAACACAGATTCAACCACAAAGACCAGGGAGGTTTTCCAATGCCTCGCAAAGAAGAGCACCTATTGGTAGATGGATAAAAAAAGCAATATCCCTTTGAGCATGGTGAAGTTATTAATTACACTTTGGATAGTGTATCAATACATAGATACAGGCGTCCTTCCTAACTCAGTTAGGAAACCGCTCAGGGATTTCACTATGAGGCCATTGATGACTTTAAAACAGTTACAGAGTTTATTGGCTGAGGATGGATCACCAACATTGTAGTTACTCCAAAATACTAAGCTAAATGACAGTGTGAAAAGGAAGCCTCTACAGAATAAAAAATATTCCAAAACATGGATCCTGTTTGCAAAATGACACTAAAGTAAAATTGCAAAAAATGTGGCAAAGAAATTAACTTTATGTCCTGAATACAAAGCATTATGTTTGGCATTATGTTTGAGTACCACCCTTCATATTTTCAGGCATGGTGGTGGCTGCATCATGTTATGGGTATGCTTGTGATTATTATTATTTGACCCTGCTGGTCATCTGTGAATGTTTGAACATCTTGGCCATGTATTGTTATAATCTCCACCCAGCACAGCCAGAAGAGGATTGGCCACCCCTCAGAGCCTGGTTCCTCTCTAGGTTTCTTCCTAGGTTCCTGCCTTTCTAGGGAGTTTTTCCAAGCCACCGTGCTTCTACATCTGAATTGCTTGCTGTTTGGGGTTTTAGGCTGGGCTTCTGTATAGCACTTTGTGACATCGGCTGATGTAAAAAGGGCTTTATAAATACATTTGATTGATTGATTGATTGTCATCGGCAAGGGCTAGGGAGTTCTTTAGGATAAAAATAAATGGAATAGAGCAAATTTTAGGCAAAATCCTAGAGGAAAACCTGGTTCAGCCTGTTTTCCAACAGACACTGGGAGACAATTTCACCTTTCAGCAGGACAATAACCTAAAACACAAGGCCAAATATACACTGGAGTTGCTTACCAAGATGACATTGAATGTTCCTGTGTCGCCGAGTTACAGTTTAGACTTAAATATATCTTGAAAATCTATGGCAAGTCTTGAAAATGGCTGTCTAGCAATGATCAACAACCAACTTGACAGAGATTGAATAATCTTTTAAAGAATAATGTGCAAATATTGTACAATCCAGGTGTGCAAAGGTCTTAGAAACGTACCCAAAAAAAGACACTTAGCTGTAATAATTGCCAAAGGTGATTCTATTGACTCAGGGGTGTGAATACTTATGTAAATTAGATATTTCATTTTCAATAAATTGGCTAAACTTTGTCATTATGGGCAATTGTGTGGTGAGAAAAAAATTGGTGAGAAAAATAATCTATTTGATCCATTTTGAATTCACAACAACACAACAAAATGTAGAATAAGTCAAGGGGTATGAATACTTTCTGAAGGCATTTACTCAACTCAGATGATTGAGAGCATAATCCCATGATTAGATTCTCATCTACAACAATGACCTTGGTAAAAAATCAGTGCACCCCCTATAGTTAAGCTAAGTGCAACTACCCACAGTGTCAGAGTTGGTGTCTCAACTTACTATTGCGAGTTGGAATAGTAAAATACACAAGGTGCAATTTAGAAATTTGGTTGTGCATCAGCAGTTTTTCTGTTGTCAGTCACTGATAGTCAGTCAATTAGCCCGTGTCAGCTACATTTTTTTTAGATTGCTAAGTTAGTTTAGCACCCAGCTATGTAAACTTGTTATCATGGTCGAATGGGCTGTGGGGCCCCCCATTGATTTTGTTAGTCAGTCTCACTCAGATATATTAAAAACCGCAAACATTTCTCCCACCCTATGGAAAAATGTGTAGAAGTGCAGGAATAAGCTGTAAAACAGCCTATTTTCCTCTCGGCCCCATGGCAAAATGTGTCGAATTGCAGCAAATGAACTCTAACTGATTTTTTCCCATCGCCACTGTCAAGAGGGGGGTCACTAAAATGTTTTGCTCGCAATGTGTGTGTGTGGGGGGGGGGGGGGGGGGGGTGGATGTGGGTACGCAGACCCGCGAGCAAATGCAGCCCCTCATGATGAGATCAGATTTTTTGTGGCCCCCCCACCCCCATCAAAGTTGCCCATACCTGCTCTGAGCCTGCAGTTCCCACACTGTCCATCATGGTGGCACTGTGGGCCTTCATGTCGCGGACCTGCCTCTCCAGCTGGGCGCGGGCCTTTTCGCTATCCCTCAGGCGGCCCTCGGTACCCCGCAGCCTACTGAGCTCCTCCTGCAGGAGGCTGTGCTGCCTCTGGAGCAGGGCCAGCTCCCCGATGGCCGCCCCCGTGCTGGCCTCAGCCATGCCCGCGTCACGTGATAGGGAGCGCCAGACCCGTCCGGTGGGTGTGGTCGGGGCTTCGACTGGTGGGCCTTCAGAGCGCAGGCAGAGCTCCAGGATGGAGTCCTGCTTGATCACGGTGCCCTGGGAGAAGGAGAATAAGTTAGAAGGGAATGTAGTGAGATATGAGGAGACTGATCTAGTGGTAGCATTGCTGACTCCATATCATTGGAGCGGCAGGGTAGCCTAGTGGTTAGAGCTTTGGACTAGTAACCGAAAGGTTGCAAGATTGAATCCCCGAGCTGACAAGGGGGGAAAAAAATGGTCGTTCTGTCCCTGAACAAGGCAGTTAACCCACTGTTCCTAGGCCGTCATTGAAAATAAGAATTTGTTCTTAATTGACTTGCCTAGTTAAATGAAGGTAAAATAAAAATGTGACGGGAGTATCTCCAGGCCATCAGACTGTTAAAGAGTCACCATTAGCTGGCCTCCGCCCAGTACCCTGCCCTGAACCTTAGTCACTGTTCTAGCCAGCTACAGCCCAGTACGCTACCCTGCATATATATATATATATACTGTATTCTAGTCATGGCTCATCCTATAACTTATTTTTTTTTATTTTCTGGAATATGTGTATAGTTGTTTTATTGCTAGATATTACTGCACTGTTGGAGCAGCAATTGCACCTGCAATAACATCTGCAAATCTGTGTACGCAACCAATAAACTTTTATTTTTGTTTGATCCACAGGAATGAAGGCACATAGAGGGCAAGCTATAGACAGGAATATATTTATAGATGTCACAATAGAAAATATTTTATCAACTGTGAGATCATGAAAGGAAAATAATACATTACTATTCAAGCTGATTAAAACAAGCAAAAGCCTAAGCAGGTCTACTGCAAAACTGTAACTTAACTCTACATGATAGATGGCACGTCCTACTGTAACCTCCATAGTAAATATATAGGAGATATGGGTCAAATACTCTCAACAACTTCAGCACATTAAAACCAATTAAATAGTCCCGAAAACTCGGCTAAATAAAGAGCATCTCAAATACAGTCAAGTATTAGAAAATATTTGACAGTTGTATTCGACTCAGGTTGGGTACAAAGAGACACATCCACTGACCTGGAGGGCATGAAGGTAGGCACTAAGGTTGACCAGCCTCTGATACGCTTCCTGAAAAACATACACCATCAGTACACACAAGAAATATGTCAATGCCATTAAGAGCATATACAGTGCCTTCGGGAAGAATTCAGACCCCTTGACTTTTCCCACATTTTGTTACCTTACAGCCTTATTCTAAAGTCGAGGCACAGATCTGGGAAAGGGTACCAAATAATATAAGCAGCATTGAAGGTCCCCAAGAACACAGTGGCCTCCATCATTCTTAAACAGAAGAACTTTGGAACCACCAAGACTCTTCCTAGAGCTGGCCACCCGGCCAAACTGAGCAGTCGGGGGGAAGGGCCTTGGTCAGGGAGGTGATCAAGAACACAATGGTCACTCTGACAGAGCTCCAGAGTTCCTCTCTGGAGATGGGGGAACATTCCAGAAGGACAACCATCATTGCAGCACTCCACCAATCAGGCCTTTATGGTAAAGAGGCCAGACGGAAGCCAATCCTCAGTAAAAGGCACATGATAGCCCGCTTGGAGTTTGCCAAAAGGCACCCAAAGACTCTCAGACCATGAAAAACAAGATTCTCTGGTCTGATGAAACCAACATTGAACTTGGCCTGAATGCCAAGCGTCACGTCTAGAGGAAACCTGGCACAATCCCTACGGTGAAGCACGGTGGTGGCAGCATCATGCTGTGGGGATGTTTTTCAGCTTCAGGGACTGGGAGACTAGTCAGGTTCGAGGCAAAGATGAACGGAGCAAAGTACAGAGAAATCCTTGTTGAAAACCTGCTCCAGAGCGCTCAGGACCTCAGACTGGGGCGAAGGTTCACCTTCCAACAGGACAACGACTCTAAGCACACAGCCAAGTCTCTGAATGTCCTTGAGTGCCCCAGCCAGAGCCCGGATTTGAACCCGATCAAAAATCTCTGGAGACCTGAAAATAACTGTGCAGCAACGGTCCCCATCCTACCTGACAGAGCTTGAGAGGATCTGCAGAGAAGAATGGGAGAAGCTCTTCAAATACAGGTGTGCTGTAATCGCTGCCAAAGGTGCTTCGACAAAGTACAGAGTAAAGGGTCTGAATACTTTTGTAAATGTGATATCAGTTCTTTATTTTAATACATTTGCAAACATTTCTAAAAACCTGTTTTTGCTTTATCATTATGGGATATTGTGTGTAGATTGATGGGGGGGGGGGGGGGATGTAATACATTTTAGAATAAGGATGTAATGTAACAAAATGTGGGAAAAGTCAAGGGGTCTGACTACTATCCGAATGCCTTGTACCAACACCTTGCTCTATCTCATAGGCTATACAGACAGGCACACGCAGACATCTACACAACACAGACACACAACCTCTCGCCATCTCTAGCCAAATATTTCACTGGGTTCTCTTTTAACTAGTTAGACATGTATGGATAAAGTGAGAGTAGTTCATTATAAGATAGTGTGGATTCAGTGTGCATTGACCACTGTACCTCAGTTGAGGGCCTATCTCCAGCCTGATTCCCATTCCGGTCCTGGGAAATTTGAAATATTATTATCTTAATCAACACTTAAATGTCGAAACAATTGTTTATTCACAAAGCAATATCAGATGAATTGGTATAAGAAAAATGTAATAAAAGAAACAACAATTAATGCCACAGAGCTAAACTGATAAGTGTTTCATGCAAACATAATAATACTTTAAACTATGCAAAATATCTGTATGATCCTCATGTCACTTTGTTTCTGTATATTGAGATTCAAATGCCATTAAAGTAAGCAAATTACTCACTGATGGACCGTAGTATAGCATTGCTTCATATCACAATAGAAATTCCATTCCTTTGGTGGAGGTGAAAAATGTTTTCTAACAAAATACTTTTCAACTTTTGCAATTTATGAATATTTCTCTAAGGAAACCAGTATGATTTTATTGTGAAACATTCCTATAATTATAATGACATTTCAGAATAGAGTTGTCAAACAGGCTTCAGAGAAGAATGGTGATTTGAAAAATGTATGTTGCCATGGATACATGGCACTGTCTGAAACAGAGCTGTCAAGGTATAAAAACTCAGAGTGGAAGACTCATGAATAACAGACGCCTTCACTTGAAACTTCAAACATAAGGTCATATTCATTAGGCACCAAACAGAAATCGGACTGAAACAGGGAGGGACTACATGGACAATTTTTGTTTTCCATTGCAAATGCCCTAATGCAATGATTCACAAACTTTTTCACTAGGGCCAGGGCTCTAGACTAACTTTTTCAGTTGATGGCACCAGCACATGATTTGGTCGCACCAATGATGACCTGACCTGTGTTCCATAATGTACACGCATTCCATACAGAACCAAGCTAATGATGATATTTTAAAGTAGCATGCCGTTGCAGGGCTTGACATTAAGGCAAATTTGCCCGTGGCACACCAGGCCAGTGCCAACTGAAAGCTACTGGCCCGAATGAAAAGAATACTGGCCCGGGAAAGCAGATGATGCGCACATCATTTACATTTTATATTTAATTTTCAGGCTGAGTAAGTAGTCTATAGCCTATAATGACCTACCCTGCATTCACAAAATTACATTTTACATTAATTGTTTGGAGGAGAAAAAACTCTACCCTTTGCGCAATCTCAAAAAGGGTGTTATTGTCAGCGATTTTGAACAGTCATTCTATAGTTATTGGACCCTATAAAATCTATTTTATCTTTTGGAAAATTCTGTTTTCCCGGGTTAGATTTTTCCCGACTTTCATTCTCAAAATCACACTTATTTTTTAATAGAAAAACTTGTCTACAACAATGCTTAAACCACATCAGGAGACCACTTTTGAGGTCTGGGAACAATTATAATTTGGAGGGTGTAGTTGCTCTTTCATTCAATTGCACACCTAGCAAGAGACTTGTGTTTGGATAGCTTTGTTTTTGTATTGTACAATGGCTACATGTGATGGCAGAGTTTGCAAAACAAATGCCCAGCAATTGATACAAATCATCATGATATATTTCTGCCAGGGTGTAGTTTCCCTTTAATTCAACTGTGCACCTATCAAGAGACCGTTGTGTTTGGCTAGCGGTGTTTTTGTACTGTACAATGTATAATGTAGTTTTGATGTGATGGCAGAGTTTGCAAAACAAATGCCCCACGATTGATACTAATCATCATGATATCATTCTGCCAGGTAGCTCTACTTTGCAGTCAAAATTTAATTGGAAAGTTTTTGGGGAAAGTGCATGACGAGTGCATGATGACTGATTTGTGCATTGCAAAGATTCAACCAAGACTTCGGACCAAACCTTTTGAATACCTGGTCTGCATATCAATTGTTGCATACCGATTACTGGTTGAATAAATATTAATAAAAATAAAAGCTAATTGTGAACCAAAAACTAACATGACCAGCTACATTTATTTCACTGGCACCAAAGTGACCAATACAAAATTGGTGTCTCACTGCTAATTCAAAGGGTCCCCCGCACGTCACGTCTATTTCTATGGGCACAACCACAGTTCACGACACAAACTGTCCACACCCATCTTGTTAGCAAAGATAACAATTTGCTGGTTTAAAGTTTATTTCCTGCAATTCTATACATTTTGCCATGTCTTATTTGTGTTTATGTGATATGGGTTACTCAAACATTACAATAAAATCAATATGCTAAACAACCTAGCCAAAAAACGTTAGCTGACATGGACTAGTTGATCTGGACATTTCTAACATGTTATAAATAGTATCTCTCTAATGTCTGCAATGACTGACTCCCTGCCCGCCCTGTCGACCCCTCGCACCCTTACATTTGGGAACCACTGCTCTAATGAACATGACCCAGCTTTAAGTGATCATAAGCCTATATTAAAAATTACTAGAACTGCTAATCTATCTTCAATATTTGTTTATTTGGGTTGACCAGTATGTAGGCAGGGATGTTGTCTACACCCATTTTGTCTTATGACAGACCTGGGGCTGTTGCCACCAGACATAAATCAATCTTAGACTAAAAGAAGCTGGATGATGACATGACACTGTAAAATGGCAAGCTAAACATGAACTTCAGTCTGCAATGTTATTGGCACAATTAACCTTCATAACTGGATTGATTTATCTCTGTGGTGCCACTCGTATGACAAATCAGGGCCATAACCTCATAAGCACTTAAATATCACTGCGGGCATCCTCTTCAAATATCAACGATGGTACAAACCCCTATTTCTATTTAGGGCACCTCCAGAGTGTAATATGGAATTGAACCCTGTCAATGAAAAGTATATAGTAAATAACTATCACTATCAAATTTCCGTTTGATCAGTTAGTTGAAGCATGGTGCTACCAACACAGGGGCTGTTGGTTTGAATCCTACTACACCGGCTCTGACGCTCGTCGGATGTGGCAAGGCTTGCAAACTATCACGGATTACAAATGGAAACCCAGGAGTGCGCTGTCCAGTGATGCAAGCTTACCAGACGAGCTAAATACCTTCTATGCTCGCTTCGAGGCTAGCAACCCGAACCATGCATGAGAGCACCAGCTGTCCTGGACGGCAGGGCGAGAGGACCCTGGGATTAAACACCTCCCTCTGCAACTGTATCCTGGACTTCCTGACGGGCCGCCCCCCAGGTGGTGAGGGTAGGTAACAACACCGTCACAGTGACCCTCAACACAGGGGCCCCTCAGGGGTGTGTGCTTAGTCCCCTCATGTACTCCCTGTTCACCTTCACCCAGAACTGCGTGGCCGTGCATAACCTCAATATCATCATTAAGTCTGCCAACACGATGGTAGTACACCTGATCACCTGGCAGTGTGGTTCCAGGAAAACAACCTCTCCCTCAATGTCAGCAAGACAAAGGAGCTGATCATGGACTACAGGAAATGGAGGGGCGAGCACTCCCACATCCACATCAATGGAGCTGTAGTGGAGCAGGTTGAGAGCTTCAAGTTCCTCGGTATCCACATCACTAAGGAATCGTCATGGTCCACACACACCAACACAGATGTGAGTAGGGCACAACAACGTCTCTTGAAAAGAGTCGGCATGGGCACTCAAAAAGTTCTACAGCTGCACCATTGAGAGCATCTTGACTGGCTGCATCACCGCCTAGTATGGCAACTGCTTGGCATCCCACTGCAAGGTGCAAGGGTAGTGTGTAACGCCCAGTACATCACTGGGGCCGAGCTCCGTGCCATCCAGGACCTCTATACTAGGCGTTGTCAGAGGAAGGCCCAAAATGGTCAAAGACTCCAGCCACCCAAGTCATAGACTGTTCTTTCTGCTACTGCACGGCATGCGGTACCGATGTCTGGAACCAACAGGACCCTGAACACCTTCTACCCTCAAGCCATAAGACTGCTAAATAGTTAACGAATAGCTACCCAGACAATCTGCATTGACCGTTTTTGCATGAACTCTTTTGACTCACATACTCTGCTGCTACTGTTCATCTATCCTGTTGCCTAGTTACTTTATCCCTACCTACATGTACAGTACAGTCAAAAGTTTGGACATACCTACTCATTCAAGGGTTTTTCTTTATTTTTACTATTTTCTACATTGTAGAATAATAGTGAAGACATCAAAACTATGAAAAAACACATATGGAATCATGTAGTAACCAAAAAAGTGTTAAACAAATCAAAATATATTCTATATTTTAGATTCTTCAAAGTAGCACGCTTTGCCTTGATGACAGCTTTGCACACTCTTGGCATTCTTTAAACCAGCTTCTCCTGGAATGCTTTTCCAACAGTCTTGAAGGAGTTCCCACATATGCTGAGCTCTTGTTGGCTGCTTTTCCTTCACACTGCAGTCCAACTCATCCCAAACCATCTCAATTTGGTTGAGGTCGGGTGATTGTGGAGGCCAGGTCATCTGATGCAGCAATCCATCACTCTCCTTCTTGGTCAAATAGCCCTTACACAGCCTGGAGGTGTGTTGGGTCAACTTTTGACTGGTACTGTACATATCTACTTCAATTACCTCGTACCCCTGCACATCGACTCGGTACTGGTTCCCCGTGTATATAGCCAAGTTATCATTACTCATTTTGTATTTATTCCTCGTGTTATAATTGTTCTATTATTTCAATGTTTTTCTCTCTGTACAGTTGGAAAGGGCCCATAAGTAAGCATTTCACTGTTAGTCTACACCTTGATTTGATTCCCACACATGAACCATGCTCACAATGAGCAATCTTGCCTGCGTCCTGAAGACTTCTGTTAGCTTCCCGAGCTAAGGACTTGGCTTTACTGTAGCTGAGTGCATGACTTTAGCTTGGCTTTGTGGCGCATGGGAGACCTTGGTTCTAAGCCTGGTCGACCAAAGTAAATGACCATATTATTATTATTATTTTTAGGACCTCACCTTTGCTGCTGGGGACCCGTGCGTTCCATTGACAACCACCTCCTGACCGTCTACAAACAAACACAACGGTCACTCAATGATCATTGCTCACAGTGCTATGGAGTCTAGACTAGTATACAACTTGTCAATCAATGGCACAAAGGAGTCACTCACTGATCACTAGCGCCCCTGTGTGGTTCGGGTGACCGTTGAAACTGCAGGCCAGAGGCATTTCAAAGGTGGAGCCCAGTAGTAGCTCACTCAGCCTATCCACTGGGAGACACAAAGACAGACAACACATCATCAGTGCCTTAACAAAATGTATGGTGCATTCAATTTAACTCACCTACGACACAGCGTTGGTCGAGTTTTGACATGTTAGACCATTCCATTGCTCGTAAAGTGAACTCTACGCCCACCCGGGGCACCGCCCACAAGGAAAAGATATAGAAAGATGTTCTACCTGGAACTTCTAAGTAATACATATGGCAGCAAATACAGAAACAAGATTAATTTAAAAAAATCATGAACATTTAAATAAGAATCTTGTATGGCAGAAGAAGATTATTTGTACAATAATCTAACAAATAATATAATAAGTATCTGGTCAAATATTTATCTCAACAATCATTCTCTCGATAGCACATTGGTAGTAGTCAGTGACAAATATCATAGCTAAGCAGGGCTGGGCTTGGTTAAAATCCTGGATTGGAGAGTAAAGGGATACCTTTAGATAAATCAACTGTCCAGTAGGAGGTGCTGCCCAGCCTATTGGAATCTTACCATGGAAACTCATTCTTGAAAATGAATCTACAAATATTGTATTTTTCTGATAGTAATTGCCATCGTTTTTTATATGTTGACTTATAGAAAAAATGTGAAACCTATAAGGAAAGCATTTATTTTGTAGAGGTTACATTATCAGACATACACTTTTCTTATAACATTAATTGATGACTCATACGGTTTAATTCATTTATTTTGTCTCAAATATGTCATACCATATCTATGTGGGAAAATGACCAACATCATGTATTCGGCTGGGGGTCCACAAGGAGAGGTTTGAGAATTATTGACATAAGTCGGAAGTCAGAAGTTTACATACACCTTAGCCAAATTCATTTAAACTCAGATTTTCACAATTCCTGACATTCCTCGTAAAAATTCCCTGTCTTAGGTCAGTTAGGATCACCACTTTATTTTAAGAATATGAAGCGTCAGAATAAGAGTAGAGAATGATTTATTGCATCTTTAACTTTTTTTTGTCACAGTCCCATGGGGTCCGAGGTTTACAGACACTCAATTAGTATTTGGGAGCATTGCCTTTAAATTGTTTAAAGGGCTTTGTGATGGCCACTCCAATACCTTGACTTTGTTGTCCTTAAGCTATTTTGCCACAACTTTGGAAGTATCTTGGGGTCATTGTCCATTTGGAAGACCCATTTGCAACCAAGCTTTAACTTCCTGACTGATGTCTTGAGATGTTGCTTCAATATATCCACATTATTTTCCTCCTCATGATGCCATCTATTTTGTGAAGTGCACCAGTCCCTCCTGCAGCAAAGCACCACAACAACATGATGCTGCCACCCCCGTGCTTCACGGTTGGGATGGTGTTCTTCGGCTTGCAAGCCTCCCCCTTTTTCCTCAAAACATAACGATGGTCATTATGGCCAAACAGTTCTATTTTTGTTTAATCAGACCTGAGGACATTTCTCCAAAAAGTACGATACTTTTCCCCATGTGCAGTTGCAAACCGTAGTTTGGCTTTTTTATGGCGGTTTTGGAGCAGTGGCTTCTTCCTTGCTGAGTGGCCTTTCGGGTTTTGTCGATATAGGACTAGTTTTACTGTGGATATAGATACTTTTGTACCTGTATCCTCCAGCATCTTCACACGGTTCTTTGCTGTTGTTATTGGATGGATTTGCACTTTTCGCACCAAAGTACGTTCATCTCTAGGACACAGAACGCGTCTCCTTCCTGAGTGGTATGACGGCTGCGTGGTCCCATGGTGTTTATACTTGCGTACTATTGTTTGTACAGATGAACGTGCTACCTTCAGGCATTTGGAAATTGCTCCAAATGATGAACCAGACTTGTGGAGGTCTACAATTTTTTCTCTGAGGTCTTGGCTGATTTCTTTTGATTTTCCCATGATGTCAAGCAAAGAGGCACTGAGTTTGACAGTAGGCCTTGAAATACATCCACAGGTACACCTCCAATTGACTCAAATTATGTCAATTATCCTATCAGAAGCTTCTAAAGCCATGGCATCATTTTCGGGAATTTTCCAAGCTGTTTAAAGGCACAGTCAACTTAGTGTATGTAAACCTCTGACCCACTGGAATTGTGATACCGTGAATTATAAGTGAAATAATCTGTCTGTAAACAATTGTTGGAAAAATGACTTGTGTCATGCACAAAGTAGATGTCCTAACTGACTTGCCAAAACTATAGTTAACAAGACATTTGTGGAGTGGTTGAAAAACAAGTTTTAATGAGTCAAAACTAAGTGTATGTAAACTTCCGACATCAACTGTACACTACTGACATATAAGGTAAAACATAACATTTTACCAGATTATTTGTAAAAGAAAATGTTTTAAGTAATCTTCTCCTGCCATACAAGATTCTTATTTGATTTGTATGATTGTTTTCCATATGGGCGGGCAAGCTAAAACAAATGTACACTGTCAGAATCCAGACTCAATGGAAAGAAAGCACCCCATGACATTTCACATGCATTTAGCACTTTCTATGGTATAGTGCTCAAGGAATGACATTCCATGAGAGCAACATTAGCCTAGGGGTTGACAGCCACTTCAAATTTAACATTGGATATTCATAAACATACACATGATACCCATTGAAGACATTGCCATCTTCACTGTATGTAGGGAGGGAACTGGACAACTGTACACGTCAATCAATGTCTGGGTGATGATGAGTTGATAGTTTGCTGTTTGTGTAAATGTAAATGTAGCTCGAAGGCTTTGAAAAAGAAGTTCTAATCTTTAATTGTACAGACAGTACACAATTCAAATGTCTGTTTGACTGTTCCAAGTCAAGTAAAACTGTAATGTAAGCCAACCAGTGGCCTTCTATGAAGGAAACTTTGAAGTCAGTCATCTAAAATGTATGGCATGTTTGGCAACTTCACCACCACCATGACAGCCATTTTGTGGCAACACATTGCACATGCATCCGTAGAATAGTGAGTAAAGGAATAGCGACAGTTGATGCTTAGACTAAGTGCATTGCCAAGTACAACTGAAAACATGCCAAGGCATTTCATAGCTGCCATAATTCAACTTTGAAGTATCGTTGCAGTCAGTTAAGTGGAAGCACAGTAGCAGTTGTGTTTCTGCATTTAAACAGGCTATTTGCGCTTCTCCATCTTTATCTCCTGTCTGCTTATTTTCCTCTCTAGTCTTGCTCTCCTCTCTGTTTCAACATCTCCCTTTAACGCGCTCCCTCTTATCACCCTCTCTATATTTTCCTGTTTCTCCTCTCTTCCAGTCTAACCCTCTCTAAATCTTCTTAAAGGCCCAGTGCACTCAAAATTATGTTTTCCCTGTGTTCTGTATCATATTGTACAACAGCTGATGAAACTAAAACTGTAAAAGTGTGAACAAATATGATCAGTGTTATTTCTTGATAGTTGCTAGTTGAAAACACAATTTACATCAGGTTTTGCATAGGTGGAGTTGTGACTTGCCTGGTAACATCACCAGGCGATATAAGTTAAGATAACAATAACAAAGAGTTCCAAACCTCTCTGACAACAGCTAGTCTTCAGGTTACATATGCTTCCTATTTGGACCCTTCAATTAGGTAGATTCGCAGACCACTCCCAGACAGTCCTAGCAAAACTTTTGCTTGATAATGAGTTATTTTTGCTAAAAAAGCAACTTATGTTGACAATTTTTATGGAAAACTGTTAGGTAATAAATTGTTACCCAGAAATTATTTGATATTGAGATCAAAAACTGCTGCACTGGTCCTTTAACAACTCTCTTGCGCTCTACCACTCTTGCTCTCCCTTGCCCTAACTCTATATCGCCCCCCTCTCCCTCACTCTGCTCCCACCCCTTCTCCTTGCCCCCCACTCCCTCCACCAACCCCTCACCCTCTGCGATGGCATCAGTGAGCAATCTCTCGCCGAGTGGCGCATGGGGCGTTTCGGCCCGGAACAGGTTCCGGGAGTTGGGGCCCCCCGGTAGCATGACCTCCTGACCCCCCGTCACCTCAGCCAGGTCCGAGAACAAGGTGACCCGCTCCTGGAGCAGCTCCAGCACCTCCCGGTCCTTCTGCTGGATGTCCGCTGGAAGGAGAGATGAAAGTGGAAAGAGAAAGATGGGAGGGTAGGGTGGGGGGATGGAGGGGGGGAGAAAGAAGGAGATGGACTCGGGATAAAGAAGGAAAGAGTCGAGAGAAAGCGGGAAGGAATGAGAGAAAGAGAGGGGGAGGGAAAGAGGAGGGGGAGAGAGGGAAATACTGATTTGATGCTCTTCCTAAAGACCTCTTGACTTAACAGTGGGGGCAATCATATTCACACATTGTTCAGTTGGATGTAGGCTATAAGTGAGAGATTGAGAAAAGGAAGAAGGGAGAGAGAAAAGAGGGAGAGACAAAGAGAGAGAGAAAAAAAAGTACGGGAATAAAAGATACAAGTGAGCAAGAAAGATGAGAGAGTCCAAGAGAGTGAAATTGAGAGACAGAAAAGCTGTGATGGAAAGATAGAGTTTGACGAGCTCCTCCACTGGGATTGAGTAGGAGGCAGGCTTCACACTTGTCCTCCTACACACAGAGTGAGAATTGCACGTTGTACTGTAGGCACCATGTAGAGAGAGGGAGAGATAGAGGGGGGGTGAAGAGGAAGGGAGAGAGAGAAAGGGAGAGGTGGAGAGAGACAGAGATAAGAGAGCTTGAAAGGGAGACGTGTAAATAGAGAAAGGAAGGAATGGAGATGGTCAAAGGGGTTGATAGAGAAAGAACGATGGAGAAGGGTAGAAAGGAAGACAGATAGACAGAGGGTTATGTAGAGAAGAAGTGAAACTGAGTTCTTATGTGCAAACAAGTGTGTTTATACCTACATCAGATCGAATCAAAGTGTATTGGCCACGTACACAGATCTGCAGGTGTTATAGCAGGTAGAGTAAAACGCTTATGTTACTAGTTCCAACAGTGCAGTAGAATACAACACAAATACACAAATAATAAAAAATCTAAACAAGAAATCAAGAAATTATCCAGAATATGAAACAAAGGGTTCAGGTCTGGGAAGTCGAATTTGTGGTGATTTTTATAGGCGATCTAATGTCCAGAAGTTCTTATTGGAAATTATACCATAAACGTCCTGAGCAAATAAAGTAATAAATAGGGCCGCCGTGTATGTCGGCGCAATCTTGCCATCCCTACGTTACATATAGATCTGTATGAGTGTGTGTTCATTGCTGACCTTTCAGTCGTCTCAGAAGGGCCTTGTCTTCAGTCTCTATGAGTGGGAACTCTTCCCTGGAAGGACAACTGCAGAGACAGAAAAGATAGTGAGTATATGAGCAGTTTTTGTGTGCCTCTGTGTGTGTGTGTGTGTTTATGTATATACCTGCTGACAGTGTGCTGTATGATGCGTATCCAGGTGTTCTTGTCATCTTTTGAGGCAGCATGGACCTCGTACATCTCCGGAGGGGAGGAGTCACTGATGAGGAAGAGCCCTCGTTCCTGATTGGCTATCTCCCTAATCATGAGGTTCTGCAGGGAGAGGACCGGAGACTTGTCCTGAAAAGAGAAAGAAGGGGTGTTGCTATATTCCCTGACCTTCCATATAGTATATTCAATTGTGACGAAACAAGTCTCTCTATATTCAAGTGTTTTTTGTTTTATGTATTTCTCAGTGTGTGTGTGTGTGTGTGTGTGTGTGTGTGTGTGTGTGTGTGTGTGTGTGTGTGTGTGTGTGTGTGTGTGTGTGTGTGTGTGTGTGTGCTTACTAGACAAGGGAAGATGAACCTCTGGTCTTTTTCCTGTAGGAACACTAGGATGTCGGTCATCAGCAGGACCTGCACATCTAAACACACACACACACACACACGCATGCGCACACACACACACACACACACACAAAAGAAAAACCTTTAAAACATGAGTAAGCAACACGTTTTGGGGATAGTTCCATCCCCTACAGTGCCTTCAGAAAGTATTCACAACCCTTGACTTTTTTCCAATTTTGTTGTGTTATAGCCTGAATTTAAAATGGATTAAATTGAGATATTTTTTCACTGGTCTACACACAATAAATACCCCATTATGTCAAAGTGGAATTATGTTTTTCAACAAAAAAAATGAAAAGCTGAAATGTCTTGAGTCAATAAGTATTCAAACCCTTTGTTATGGCAAGCCTAAATAAGTTCAGGAGTAAACATTTGCTTAACAAATCACATAAGTTGCATGGACTCACTCTGTGTACAATAATAGTGTTTAACATGTTTGAGTGACTACCCCACACATACAATTATCTGTAAGGTCCCTCAGTCAAGCAGTTAATTTCAAGTACAGATTCAACCAAAAATACCAGGGAGGTTTTCCATTGCCTCGCAAAGAAGGGCACCTAATGGTAGATGGGTAAAAAAAAAGAAAGAAAAGCAGACACTGAATTTTCCTTTGAGCATGGTGAATTTAGTAATTAGACTTTGGATGGTGTATCAATACATCCAGTCACTATAAAGATACAGGCGTCCTTCCTAACTCAGTTGCCGGAGAGGAAGGAAACCACTTAGGGATTTCACCATGAGGCCAATGTTTTAAACAGCTACACAGTTACAGAGTTTAATGGCTGTGATAGGGGAAAACTGAGGATGGATCAACAACATTGTAGTTACTCCACAATACTAACCTAATTGACAGAGTGAAAAGAAAGAAGCCTGTACATAATAAAAAATATAGCAAAACATGCATCTAGTTTGCAACAAGGCAATAAAGTAATACTGCAAAAAATGTGGAAAAGAAATTAACTTTTTGTCCTGAATACAAAGTGTTATGTTTGAGGCAAATCCAATACAACACATTACTGAGTACCACTTTCCATATTTTGAAGCATAGTGGTGGCTGCATCATGTTACGGGTATGCTTGTAATCATTAAGACTGGGGAGTTTTTCAGTATAAAAATGAAACAACGGAGCTAAGCACAGGAAAAATCATGGAGGAAAACCTGGTTCGGTCTGGGAGATGAATTTACCTTTCAGCAGGACAATAACCTAAAACACAAGGCCAAATCTTCACTGGAGTTGCTTACCAAGAAGACAGTGAATGTTCTGAGTTACAGTTTTGACTTAAATCTACTTGAAAATATATGGCAAGACCTGACAATGGTTGTCTAGAAATGATCAACAACCAATTTGACAGAGCTTGAAGAATTTTGAAAATAATAAATGGGCAAATGTTGCACAATCCAGGTGTGCAAAGCTCTTAGAGACTTACACAGAAAGACTCGCAGCTGTATTCGCTGCCAAAGGTACTTCTACAAAGTATTGACTCAGGGGTGTGAATACTTATGTAAATGAGATATTGCTGTATTCAATTTCAATAAATTAGCAAACATTTAAAAAAATATGTTTTCACTTTGTCATTATGGGGTATTGTGTGTAGATGGGCGAGAAAAAAAAAATATTTAATCCATTTTGAATTCAGGTTGTAACACAACAAAATGTGGAATAAGTCAAGAGGTATGAATACTTTCTGAAGGAACTGTACAAACTTACTTGACAAATTAAGCTAGTGGAGGCTGGTTACCATGTGTTTGATACTGTTCCATTCAAGTCATTACAAAGTCCCTGTCCTCAGCCTCCACTGACACACACAGACCCTTCCACTCACACACACACACACACACACCTTTGAGCCTGGACCCAGCGGTCTTCCAGAGCAGCGTTCCCTCATGGATGAGTCTCCTGCGGAGCAACTCTCCTCCCCTGAACAGGCCCCCGTCCCTCACCTTGGCCTCGACCCGTGGGTCCAGCCTGGCCCGGATCTCCTGCAGCCGATGAGTCCGCTCCAGCTCCATCACCTGGACAGCAGGGTCATGTTCATTAGGCACTGATTGGAAGCAAACGGACTGAGAATCACCCATTTCCGTGCCCTAATGAACACAACCCTGGTTCACAATAGTGTTAGTGTGCAATACATTTTCTGCGCTGTGTAATTGTACATTTCTCATAGTAAAAGGACGGGTTTATAGATAAAGTGTGGGAAGTCAAAATGACGTCCTTTATTTCAGTCTGACTAACAGGTGCTGGTTCATGTCAGAATTGATCTCAGTGATAACTTGAGTAAATCAAACTATAAATGGATGAATAAAGCACCTGCTGGTCCACTGAGCTGAGTAGCTCCCTGATCTGGGTCAGAGACTGGGTCAGACAGGAGGCCTCCTCTTCATTGTCTGGGAGGGGGGTGGGTGAGAGAGAGAGAGAATATAAGGTGGATAGACATATTATTAGTAGTGCTGATTTTTACCATGCTCCGTCATTGACTTTAAAGACCCTGTGCTTTTAGTTAGTTCTGAGGAACTAACTCACCTCATGATATAAAAAGCTGGCATAGTTTGGCTACATTTTTTTACACCCCACGTAACTGTTTGCCCCCAACAATATATTTCAGTCTAAAGTGAGGATGACTTTGATATATCACCCTGCTTTCGTATCAACAGGGTTTTTTTCTCACCCTTGGTGTTGTCAAGGATACGCTGGATGAGGACAGGGTACTTGGTGATGCGTTGAGTGACCAACAGGATGCACTCCTGGACGCCATGGCGACGCAACAGGTGACCCCGACACACCCGCTGAACAGAGAGCGAGGAAGAGAGGGTGAAAGAGAGATGAGAGGGTGAACGAGAGATGAAAGGTGAACGAGACAGAAGGGAGAGAGAGAAAGATAGAGTTAGTGTGAAAGAGAGCAGGAAAGCGTGTGAGAGAGAAAGGAGAAGGAGAGTGAAAGAGAGGGTATACGAGCGAAATAGCAGAAGGGAAGAAATGAATATGAACAAGACAAAAAGAGTTGAGAAGAGACAGGAAAAGCGGCAAACACAAGAGAGATGGTTGGAAAAAAACAAATATCTGTGTTTTGTAATGCAATCAAGAGCAAATCATATTTTTAACCGAAATTCTGGAGACGTCACTCGATACGAATGATACAACTTCAAAACTAGCTTGAAGAGCTTTAAATCTAAACGAAAGATAAAACATACAATTTACAATAGAAAAATATCAAATAACACATGATATTGTATAAATGATTAATTGGATAGGTGCCAGTAACAAAAGGCAAGGTTAGCAAAGTAAACGGTAATGCAACTCCAACTCCTCACAGTTCAGAACACTCATTATCAGTTAACACACAAGTGCACACACATTCCTATTGGCCTATTTTTATTTCTATGTGCCCCCTCTCTCACTCTCTCTCTCTGCTAAGGAAGGTGAAACAACCAAATATTATGATCATCGCAAGTAAGACCTTTGTAACGGTGACAAAAATGTGGGTTTAATAAAAAATTACGAAAACACAAAAGCTCTCCCTCTGTCGTTCACTCTACTCCCACCCCTCCCCTTTCAATTTGAATTCAAGGTTTTTTATTGACAGGAAATACATTCTGTGAATAGTTCCAAAGCATTCCAAAAAGCATTGTTTTAGAAATAAAAAATTGCATTAAGTCTCACCACTCATTCTATCCGTCTTGTTTTTCCCTTCTCCCTCTGTCTTACCCGTATGAAGTACTGGAACCTCTTGTCTCTAGCCAGCAGCTCCTTGTACAGCTTGACAGCCTTCAGGTGGCGGCTGCAGAACTCAGCGTAGGTCTTTCTCATCTCGTCAGCACACTGGCCCGAGAACTGAGAGAAACAATCCGTCAATCAAATCAAATATATTTAAAGTACCCTGGCCTAGACACCAAAGTCCAATCAGAAGCAGAGTGGCTAGGATCAACTCCCTAGAAGGAAGAAACCTCGATAGGAACCAGGGGAGGTCCATACTCCTCTGGCTGTACAGTGTAGTTAAGATTACATATGACCATCAAGGCCAGATAGTTTCTCAAGTCTACAAAGAATGAATGACCCATTAGGATGGGTGAGCCTAGTGGTTAGAGCGTTGGGCCAGTAACCGAAAGGTTGCTAGATCGAATCCCCGAGCTGACAAGGTAAAAATCTGTCGTTCTGGACAAGGCAGTTAACCCACTGTTCCTAGGCCGTCATTGTAAATAACAATTTGTTCTTAAAACTGACTTGCCTAGTTAAATAAAGGTTTAATAAAAATATATATATTTTTTTATTAATTTATTTTTATTTCACCTTTATTTAACCAGGTAGGCAAGTTGAGAACAAGTTCTCATTTACAACTGCAACCTGGCCAAGATAAAGCAAAGCTGTTCGACACATACAACAACACAGAGTTACACATGGAATAAACAAACATACAGTCAATAATACAGTAGAAAAAAAGGAAGTATGCACAGTGTGTGCAAATGAGGTAAGATAAGAGAGGTAAGGCAATAAAATAGGCTATAGTGGCGAGGTAATTTCGATATAGCAATTAAACACTGGAGTGGTAGATGTGCAGAAGATGAATGTGCAAGTAGAGATACTGGGGTGCAAAGGAGCAAAAATAAATAAATAAATACAGTATGGGGATGAGGTAGTTGGATGGACTATTTACAGATGGGCTATGTACAGGTGCAATGATCTGTGAGCTGCTCTGATAGCTGGTGCTTGAAGTTAGTGGGGGAGATAAGAGTCTCCAGCTTCAGCGATTTTTGCAGTTCGTTCCAGTCATTGGCAGCAGAGAACTGGAAGGAAAGGCAGTTAAAGGAGGAATTGGCTTTGGGGGAGACCAGTGAAATATACCTGCTGGAGCATGTGCTGCGGGTGGGTGCTGCTATGGTGACCAATGAACTGAGATAAGGCGGGGCTTTACCTAGCAAAAACTTGCCGATGACCTGGAGCCAGTGGGTTTGGCGACGAATATGAAGCGAGGGCCAGCCAACGAGAGCATACAGGTCGCAGTGGTGGGTAGTATATGGGGCTTTGGTGACAAAACGGATGGCACTGTGATAGACTGCATCCAATTTGTTGAGTAGAGTGTTGGAGGCTATTTTGTAAATGACATCGCCGAAGTCGAGGATCGGTAGGATAGTCACGAGGGTATGTTTGGCAGCATGAGTTTTACGAGGGTATGTTTGGTAGCATGAGTGAAGGATGCTTTGTTTGCGAAATAGGAAGCCGATTCTAGATTTAATTTTGGATTGGAGATGCTTAACGTGGGTCTGGAAGGAGAGTTTACAGTCTAACCAGACACCTAGGTATTTGTAGTTAGTTAGCAGTGTCCAAAGAAGGGCCAGAAGTATACAGAATGGTGTAGTCTGCGTAGAGGTGAATCAGAAAATCACCAGCAGCAAGAGCGACATCATTGATGTATACAGAGAAGAGAGTCGGCCCGAGAATTGAACCCTGTGGCAGTACCATAGAGACTGCCAGAGGTCCGGACAACAGGCCCTCCGATTTGACACAATGAACTCTATCAGAGAAGTAGTTGGTGAACCAGGCAAGGCAGTCATTTGAGAAACCAAGGCTGTTGAGTCTGCCGATAAGAATGTGGTGATTGACAGAGTCAAAAGCCTTGGCCAGGTTGATGAATACGGCTGCACAGTATTGTCTTTTATCGATGGCGGTTATGATATCGTTTAGGACCTTGAGCATGGCTGCCCATCTCGGAAACCAAATTGCATAGCGGAGAAGGTACGGTGGGATTCGAAATGGTCGAAGATTTGTCTGTTAACTTGGCTTTCGAAGACACTTAGAAAGGCAGGGTAGGATAGATATAGGATGGTAAATGTATACATCACATAAGGCAGTTGGTATAAGGTCCATGTCTGTCTACCTACTGTACCTGTTCCAGCAGCACATCTCCCAGCTGATGGATAGTGAAGTTGTAGGTGCTGCCAGTCTGCAGGCTGTGGTTGCGCCGTGTGAGCAGCTGTGCCAAGAAGCGGACATGGATGCCAGTGAGGCGGTCCAGGCAGGGGAAGATGGCGTGCACCACGCCCGGCTCCAGCTGCACCTCCTCCAGCATGCCCTGGCGGAACACTCGCTCCATAATGCGAAGCGTCCGCACGTGGTGCAGCTCTGTCTGGATCAGCTCTGCAGAAGACAAAAAACGCAAAGAAAGAGTCAATCATGTAACATAGGGATAAAATAGAATTGCCCATCTAGCGAAAGAAATTCATATTTTGCTCTGTTCATCACCTGACAGAAACACATCACCTGACAGAAACACACACATATGAACATTTGGGAGGAGGCACAGGGTCAGCTGCACCTCTGGAGCTATGTCGGGGTTAATTGCCTTGCTCAAGGGCACAACAGTAGTGGATGGTGGCCATGATCTGAAACAAGCAGCCTCTGCAATTGCCACTTTTTCCATCGCCCAGCCCATGACCTTTTCACCACAAAGGGAAAGAGGTTCAAGACGTACAGTGCATGTCACCACTCTCACCATAGATGACGTCCTGCCTCTTGATGATGTCTTTGCGATGCGTCTGCAGGTAGCCCGAGTCCACCGCCATGCTCCATGAGTCCGCCTCAAAATCCCGCCCCTCAATCTCCATTTCCTCCAGCATGGAGGCGTAGTACACTTCTCCTGAGAGAGGAAAACATTCATCCAGTGTAAACAACAAATGGCCTCTAAATGTCTTAAAATCTCTCCTGACAATGAATATATATTCATCCTTTTTTCATATAAACGTTTTCAATGTAGACATGGACATCATGACATGACAGTTGCCAATATACCTTTTACCCTCTACCCAAAATCCCTGAGGCTTTCCCTATGTAATGGATACAACCTTGTCCCAGACCCACACTTGCATAAGCTACACAATCTGTATGCCTCGGCTTAAGATCAGAAGCAAATACATAGCACAAATGTACCACGTTTATTCCCAGGAGATACACAACCACATCCCTGGGTCTTACCCTCGTCGTTGAGCGACTCCATGGACATGGCTCTGTTCCTGAAGTTGAGCGAGTCTGTGGACTGGGACAGGATCCTGCGCAGCCCCAAGGGAGAGTCATCATTCAGGTTCCTATACAGAGGCATGGACGAGGACACACACGCCAGGACAAAAACACAAATATACACATATACACATGCACCAATAAACATGTATAATATACACATGCCATATGCATATGCAGTAAACACAAACATGCACACAGAAACCATCCACATATGTATGAGTACACAGAAAATAACAAAAGTACAAACGGAGATATCAATACAGTATTAATATACACTGCTCAAAAAAATAAAGGGAACACTAAAATAACACATCCTAGATCTGAATGAATGAACTATTCTTATTAAATACTTTTTTCTTTACATAGTTGAATGTGCTGACAACAAAATCAGACAAAAATTATCAATGGAAATCAAATTTATCAACCCATGGAGGTCTGGATTTGGAGTCACACTCAAAATTAAAGTGGAAAACCACACTACAGGCTGATCCAACTTTGATGTAATGTCCTTAAAACAAGTCAAAATGAGGCTCAGTAGTGTGTGTGGCCTCCACGTGCCTGTATGACCTCCCTACAATGCCTGGGCATGCTCCTGATGAGGTGGCGGATGGTCTCCTGAGGGATCTCCTCCCAGACCTGGACTAAAGCATCCGCCAACTCCTGGACAGTCTGTGGTGCAACGTGGCGTTGGTGGATGGAGCGAGACATGATGTCCCAGATGTGCTCAATTGGATTCAGGTCTGGGGAACGGGCGGGCCAGTCCATAGCATCAATGCCTTCCTCTTCCAGGAACTGCTGACACACTCCAGCCACATGAGGTCTAGCATTGTCTTGCATTAGGAGGAACCCAGGGCCAACCGCACCAGCATATGGTCTCACAAGGGGTCTGAGGATCTCATCTCGGTACCTAATGGCAGTCAGGCTACCTCTGGCGAGCCTATGGAGGGCTGTGTGGCCCCCCAAAGAAATGCCACCCCACACCATGACTGACCCACCGCCAAACCGGTCATGCTGGAGGATGTTGCAGGCAGCAGACGTTCTCCACGGCGTCTCCAGACTGTCACGTCTGTCACATGTGCTCAGTGTGAACCTGCTTTCATCTGTGAAGAGCACAGGGCGCCAGTGGCGAATTTGCCAATCTTGGTGTTCTCTGGCAAATGCCAAACGTCCTGCACGGTGTTGGGCTGTAAGCACAACCCCCACCTGTGGACGTCGGGCCCTCATACCACCCTCATGGAGTCTGTTTCTGACCGTTTGAGCAGACACATGCACATTTGTGGCCTGCTGGAGGTCATTTTGCAGGGCTCTGGCAGTGCTCCTCCTGCTCCTTCTTGCACAAAGGCGGAGGTAGCGGTCCTGCTGCTGGGTTGTTGCCCTCCTACGGCCTCCTCCACGTCTCCTGATGTACTGGCCTGTCTCCTGGTAGCGCCTCCATGCTCTGGACACTACGCTGACAGACACAGCAAACCTTCTTGCCACAGCTCGCATTGATGTGCCATCCTGGATGAGCTGCACTACCTGAGCCACTTGTGTGGGTTGTAGACTCCGTCTCATGCTACCACTAGAGTGAAAGCACCGCCAGCATTCAAAAGTGACCAAAACATCAGCCAGGAAGCATAGGAACTGAGAAGTGGTCTGTGGTCACCACCTGCAGAACCACTCCTTTATTGGGGGTGTCTTGCTAATTGCCTATAATTTCCACCTGTTGTCTATTCCATTTGCACAACAGCATGTGAAATTTATTGTCAATCAGTGTTGCTTCCTAAGTGGACAGTTTGATTTCACAGAAGTGTGATTGACTTGGAGTTACATTGTGTTGTTTAAGTGTTCCCTTTATTTTTTTGAGCAGTGTATATATATATACATATACACACACACACACACACACACACACACACACACACACACACACACACACACACACACACACACACACACACACACACACACCCTGAACAAACATATAAACGCAACATGCAACAATTTCTACAATTTTACTGAGTTACAGTTCCTATAAGGAAATCAGTCAATTGAAATACATTTGTTCGGCCCTAATCTATAGATTTCACATGACTGGACATTGGCGCAGCCATGAGTTGCCCTGAGAGGGTATAGGCCCACCCACTGGGGAGCCAGGCCCAGCCAATCAGAATGAGTTTTTCCCCACAAAAGGGCTTTATTACAGACAGAAATACTCCTCAAATTAACATTCAATTCTCTGGCAACAGCTCTGGTGGACATTCCTGCAGTCAGCATGCCAATTGCACGCTCCCTCAAAACTTGAGACATCTGTGGCATTGTGTTGGGTGACAAAATTCCACATTTTAGAGTGGCCTTTAATTGTCCCCAGCACAAGATGCACCTGTGTAATCATCGCACTGTTTAATCAGCTTCTTGATAAGCCACACCTGTCAGGTGGATGGATTATCTTGGCAAATGAGAAATGTTCACTAACAGGGACGTAAACAAATTTGTGCACAACATTTGAGAGAAATAAGCTTTGTGTGCATAAGGAACATTTCTGGGATCTTTTATTTCAGCATATTAAACATGGGACCAACACTTTACATGTTGCGTTTATATTTTTATTGAGTATACAATTCCAGTCAAAAGTTTGGGCACACCTACTCATTCAAGTTACATTTTTTATTTTTACTATTTTCTACATTGTAGAATAATAGTGAAGTCATCAAAATTATGAAAAAAAATATATGGAATCATGTAGTAACCAAAAAAGTGTTAAACAAATCAAAATATATTTTAGATTTTAGATTCTTCAAAGTATCCACTCTTTGCCTTGATGACAGCTTTGTACACTCTTGGCATTCTCCTTCAACAGTCTTGAAGGAGTTCCCACATATGCTGAGCACTTGTTGGCTGCTTTTCCTTCAATCTGTGATGCAACTCATCCCAAACCATCATTTGTTTAACACTTTTTTGCTTACGACATGATTCCATATGTGTAATTTCATAGTTTTGATGTCTTCACTATTATTCTACAATGTAGAAAATCGTAAAAATAAGGAAAAACCCTGGAATGAGTAGGTGTCCAAACTTTAGACTGGTACTGTATATATATTAATTACTGAGTGGGACTTTCATTTCTACTATGAAAAGTGTATATGTGGCATGATGTCACTATTAATGTCAATGATAAGTTTGACTGTGGTTTCCCTCGTAACCTCCCCCTTTTTGTGCTTTGGCCAATGAGCAGGCAGTAGCGGGGCTCACCCTGCAATGTTATTGGTGGAGACGCTCTTGGAGAGGGAAAGGCCGGAGCGTCCGCGGCGCGAGCCCAGCAGCGATTGGCGGAGATTGTCAGAGTGGAGTATGGCGGAGCTGGGGCGTTCCCTCATCATGGGGGCTAACGAGGAGCAGATAAAGTTGGAGTAGGAGGAAGAAGAGGAGGGAATAGAGGAGGAAGGAGAAGAGGAGGAGGAATATAGTGGAATATTGTAAAAGGGAAACTCTTATAATGAAAAAGGAGTCTCCACAGATACAATTTCAGAGTTCAAAAGTGAAACTACAGATACTTTTGCTCAATTGCGAAACTGACATTGTTATTACATTCTAGTCCAATAGTGAAAAATAAATTTTCCTTTGCATATGTAATAAAGAATTTAAAGCACGTAGCATGCACGTGCGCGTTTGCATGTACTGACTTTTGGTACGAAGGGTCACGTTCTGCAGAGCTGAGTTGTTCCTCATGAGAGCCATCTTCTGTTGCTGTGGTTACATAGAGTACAGTTCAATATCATATACCACATATTATTACATGCTTGTATACAGTACCTTCAGAGCGTATTCACACCACGATTACATGGAGATTGTGTGTCACTGGCCTACACACAATACTTCATAATGTCTATTGGTGTCCATAATACTCCATCATGTCTAATGTCTATGTCTATAATGTCTATTGGAGTCATTATAAATAATTTCAACTACTCAACAAATTTCTTGTTAACAAACTATAGTTTTGGCAAGTCAGTAAGGACATCTACTTTGTGCATGACTGTCACGAACGTCGTCAGGGAAATGACCGGACCAAGGTGCAGCGTGGTGAGCGTATATTTATTTTTTATTATGAATGTCGCCAACAAAAACAAGAAAGAACAAAAATGAACGTGAAGCTTACTAGGGCTATCCAGGCCACTAACAAAGGCAACTACCCAAAACTAAGGTGGAAAAACAGGCTGCCTAAGTATGATTCCCAATCAGAGACAACGATAGATAGCTGTCCCTGATTGAGAACCATACCCGGCCAAAACATAGAAACAGAAAACATAGAAATAAAGAAACTAGAATGCCCACCATAGTCACACCCTAGCCTAACCAAAATAGAGAATAAAAGCCTCTCTATGTCCAGGGCGTGACAGTACCCCCCCCCCCAAAGGTGCGGACTCCGGCCGCAAAACCTGACTCTATAGACGAGGGTTCGGGTGGGCATCTACTTCGGTGGCGGCTCCGGTGCGGGACGCAGACCCCGCTCCACCTCTGGCTCACCCCACTTTGGTGGCGCCTCTGGACTGGGGACCCTCGCTGCAGGCCCCAGACTGGGGACCCTCGTTGCAAGCCCCGGACTGGGGACCCTCGCTAAAGGCCCCGGACTGGGGACCCTCGCTGGCGGCTCCGGACTGGGGACCGTCGCTGGAGGCGCCGGACTGGAGGCCGTAGCTGGAGGCTCCGGACTGGAGGCCGTCGTTGGAGGCTCCAGACCATGAATCATCGCTGGAGGCTTCATGCCATGGATCATCACTGGAGGCTTCGTGCCATGGATCATCACTGGAGTGAGGAGACGTATGGACAGCCTGGTGCGTGGAGCTGCCACAGGGCTTACCAGGCTGGGAAGACATACAGGAGGCCTGGTTCTGGGAGCAGGCACAGGACTCACCAGGCTGGGGAGACATACAGGAGGCCTGGTTCTGGGAGTAGGCACAGGACTCACCAGGCTGGGGAGACATACTGGAGGCTTGGTTCTTGGAGTAGGCACCGGATACACTGGGCCGTGGAGGCGCACCGGAGGTCTCGAGCGTAGAGCCTGCACAACCCATCCTGGTTGGATGGTTACCTTCGCACGGCAAAGGCGGGGCACTGGCACAGGACGCACTGGGCTGTGCAGACGCACTGGAGACACCGTGCGCAGAGCCGGCGCAGGATACCCTGGGCTGTAGTGACGCACTGGCGGCCAGATACGCTGAGCCAGCACCATCCGTCCTGGCTGGATGCCAACTCTAGCCCGGCCGATGCGGGGAGCTGGAATGTAGCACACCGGGCTGTGAACGCGCACTGGAGACATCGTGCGCTCCACCGCATAACACGGTGCCTGACCAGTACCACGCTCCCTACGGTGAGCACGAGGAGTTGGCTCAGGTCTCCAACCTGACTCAGCCAATCTCCTCGTGTGCCCCCCAAACTTTTTTGGGGAGTGGCCTCCCGGTCCTTCGTGCCAGCCGTGACCCTGTGTAATCCTGGGCCCTTTTACTCGCTGCCTCCGCCTTCCTCGCTGCTTCCACCTGCTCCCACGGCAGGCGATCCTTTCCCACCAGGATCTCCTCCCACGTCCAGGATCCTTTCCCATTCAGGATGTCCTCCCATGTCCAGTCCTCCTTACCACGCTGCTTGGTCCTTTTGTGGTGGGTAGTTCTGTCACGAACGTCGTCAGGGAAATGACCGGACCAAGGTGCAGCATGGTGAGCGTATATTTATTTTTTATTATGAATGTCGCCAACAAAAACAAGAAACAACAAAAATGAACGTGAAGCTTACTAGGGCTATCCAGGCCACTAACAAAGGCAACTACCCACAACTAAGGTGGAAAAACAGGCTGCCTAAGTATGATTCCCAATCAGAGACAACGATAGACAGCTGTCCCTGATTGAGAAACATACCCAGCCAAAACATAGAAACAGAAAACATAGAAATAAAGAAACTAGCATTCCCACCCTAGTCACACCCTGGCCTAACCAAAATAGAGAATAAAAGCCTCTCTATGGCCAGGGCGTGACAATGACACAAGTAATTTTTCCAACAATTGCTTACAGAGTTTATTTCACTTATAATTCACTGCATCACAATTTCAGTGGGTCAGAAGTTTACATACACTAAGTTGACTGTGCATTTAAACAGCCTGGAAAATTCCAGAAAATTATGTCATAGCTTTAGAAGCTTCTGATAGGCTAATTGACATCATTTGAGTCAACTGGAGGTGTACCTGTGGATGTATTTCAAGGTCGACCTTCAAACTCAGTGCCTCTTTGCTTTACATCATGGGAAAATCAAAAGAAATCAGCCAAGACCTCAGAAAAAACATTGTAGACCTTGGTGAACATTGGTTCAACCTTGGGAGCAATTTCCAAACGCCTGAAGGTACCACGTTCATCTGTACAAACAATAGTACGCAAGTATAAACACCATGGGACCACGCAGCCGTCATCCCGCTCAGGAAGGAGACGCGTTCTGTGTCCTAGAGATGAACGTACTTTGGTGCGAAAAGTGCAAATCAATCCCAGAACAACAGAAAAGGACCTTATGAAGATGCTGGAGGAAACAGGTACAAATGTATCTATATCCACAGTAAAACAAGTCCTATATCGACATAACCTGAAAGGCCGCTCAGCAAGGAAGAAGCCACTGCTCCAAAATCGCCATAAAAAAGCCAGACTACGGTTTGCAGCTGCACATGGGGACAAAGATTGTACTTTTTGGAGAAATGTCCTCTGGTCTGATGAAACAAAAATAGAACTGTTTGGCCATAATGACCATCGTTATGTTTGGAGGAAAAAGGGGGAGGCTTGCAAGCCGAAGAACACCATCCCAACCGTGAGGCACGGAGGTGGCAGCATCATGTTGTTGGGGTGCTTTACTGCAGGAGGGACTGGTGCACTTCACAAAATAGATGGCATCATCATGAGGGAGGAAAATTATGTGGCTATATTGAAGCAACACCTCATGACATCAGTCAGGAAGTTAAAGCTTGGTCGCAAATGGGTCTTCCAAATGGACAATGACCACAATCATACTTCCAAAGTTGTTGCAAAATGGCTTAAGAACAACAAAATCAAGGTATTAGAGTGGCCATCACAAAGCCCTGACCTCAATCCTATAGAAAATGTGTGGGCAGAACTGAAAAAGCGTGTGCGAGCAAGGAGGCCTACAAACCTGACTCAGTTACACCAGCTCTGTCAGGAGGAATGGGCAAAAATTCACTCAACTTATTGTGGGAATCTTGTGGAAGGCTACCCAAAACGTTTGACCCAAGTTGAACAATTTCAAGGCAATGCTACCAAATACTAATTGAGTGTATGTAAACTTCTGACCCACTGGGAATGTGATGAAAGAAATAAAAGCTGAAATAAATCATTCTCTCTACTATTATTCTGACATTTCACATTCTTAAAATAAAGTGGAGATCCTAACTGACCTAAGACAGGGAATATTTACTAGGATTAAATGTCAGGAATTGTGAAAAACTGAGTTGAAATGTATTTGGCTATGGTGTATGTACATTTCCGACTTCACCTGTATACATATGCACTACATGACCAAAAGTATGTGGATACCCGCTCGTCGAACATCTCATTCCAAAATCATGGGCATTAATATGGAGTTGGTCCCCCTTTGCTGCTAGAACAGCCTCTACTCTTCTGGGAAGGCTTTCCACTAGATGTGAGAACATTGCTGTGGGGACTTGCTTCCATTTAGCCACAAGAGCATTAGTGAGATGGGACACTGATGTTGGGTGATTAGGCCTGGCTTGCAGTCAGATTCAATTCATCCCAAAGGTGTTCAATGGGGTTCAGGCCAGGGTTCTGTGCAGGCCAGTCAAGTTCTTCCACACCAATCTCGACAAATCATTTCTGTATGGACCTCGCTTTGTCCACAGGGGCATTGTCATGCTGAAACAGAAAAGAGCTTTCACGAATACCACCGAAGGTGGCTCCCCTTCCTGTTCGGGTGGCGCTCAGCGGTCGTCGTCGCCGGTCTACTAGCTGCCACCGATCGCTTTTTCCTTTTCGTTTGTTTTTGTCTAATTGTTTTCACCTGTTCCTTGTTGGGGTTTTGGGATGGGTGTTATTTAAGTTTGTTTAGCTCGCTGGTGTTTGTGCGGGCTTGTTGTTATTTGACGTATGTGGTGTTTGTGTTCTTTTGGGTTTTCGCTGTCCGGTATTAATAGTAACTATGGTTTTGGGTTTGTTGCACCTGTGTTTTGGGCTTCACCCGTGTTTGTAACTGGTTACTTTACGAAAGGACATTAAAAGCGTTTTCCCGTCCACCTTCTGCTCTCTGCGTCTGACTCCACACCCATCACTCTCCAGACGTTACAAGAGCCTTCCCTAAACTGTTGCCACAAAGTTGGAAGCACAGAATCGTCTAAAGTATCATTGTATGCTGTGCAGCAATGCTCCCCATCCAACCTGACATAGCTTGAGACGATCTGCAAAGAATAGGAGAAACTCCCCAAATACAGGTGTGCCAAGCTTGTAGTGTCATACCCAAAAAGATTCGAGGCTGTAATCACTGCCAAAGGTGCTTCCACAAAGTACTGAGTAAAGCGTAGGAAAACTTATGTAAATGTGATTTCATTTTTCGATATTTAATAAATTAGAAAAATATTCTAATAACCTGTTTTTGCTTCATCATTATGGGGTATTGTGTGTAGATTTATGAGGGGTATTTTTTATTTTTTAATCAGTTTTAGAATAAGGCTGTAACGCATTCTAAAATACTTTCCGAATACCCTGTAAATAAATCCTCTGTTATCTCTTACCCTCTGTTTCATTTTGGCACAGTTTGGCAACGTGTCTCGACAGCGGTTGTGGATGGTTACACTGCAGGCTGTGAGAAAAAGAAAACACACACGTGACTCACTCTTTCAAGCATTTTCTCTCTCTCTCTCTCTCTCTCTCTGAATTTCCCCCCTACCCTATATGTATCTTATTGTCTCTCTCAATTTGTTCCTCTATTTTATGTCAACCTTCATCGAATACGGAGAAACTTTTAATATATGGTGAGGATCTCCCTCTCTCTTCCCACTTCTCTTTCCCTGTCCCACCTGCTTCGTTTGTGGCCATCGTTTCACTTCCTGTGCAGGGTTTGTGAACAGGAAGTTAGGGTTTAGACACAACTGGCGGAGGGGAGGAGAGACCCAGGGGTGTTTCAGAACCCTCTAACCCAGTTCCACTGGTCCTCCCCCGCCCGCCCTTAACACTTCTCTGATACAAATCTAGACATAAAGCCTACTTAAATTTGTAGGCTTACACACTGAAGAACGCAATCCTGACTCCCTGTTGCAGTAAAAACATTTTTTTAGAGACAGAGAGGGTTGGTTACAGATAACAAGACAATTGTTTGAGTGAACACTGAATTTATTTGCTTTTACTTATTCACCGGTTTGATTTGGTGCAGGGAAATCAAGCCAAACTAAATCTGGTGAGTAAGTGTACTAGCATTAATGGTATTCACCCTGAACTAAATTTAGCATATTTCATAATTTAGTATTAGGACTTTGAACAACGTCATGAGACAGTGACCTTTAACCTTTAACTCCCCCTCAAAATAGGAAGAACCTACAAGGTACATAGTTAGCGCCTGGCTATGTTAGCGGTTACCGCCTGCCACAGATACAGATGGGCTATCAGAGCAGAGTCTGGTGCAGGCCAGCACAGGGTGCACAGTTCTGACAGAACACCAGGGCTATTATCTGTACAGGGGCATGGAGTCCTGACAACACAGGAACTGTTTGTTATCTGTAACCAACCCTCTCTGTCTGGAAAACTGAATCAGGTTTGGTTGAGAAATGAAGAAATGCTACCCAGCAGAAAAAGTGAAGTATATAGGCATAACAGGAAAGGGTGTGTATGTGTGTGTGTGACACGTGTCTATATTTGTGTGTGAAATGTTTTGCCTGTGCACATGACTGACACACACCGTGGCAAGTTTTGCATAAATTAATATGTATATTTGTGTGTGAACTGTGTGTGAAAATGTATTCCTATAATGTAAATATTTCAAAATAAATACTTAGCATAAGACACAAACCAAAATGTATTCCAGCACAATCTATTCTAAGTTAAATCAAATGTAATGAAAACACATTGGGCTGCAGCTCCTTCTAGGCCAATTTGGCTGTGAGGATGGCAGTGGAGAGGTGTTTTGAGTGAGTGAGAAGCTCACCATCCCCAACTCTCACCCATTATCTGACTGCATGTAGATCAATGTCCATAATGTAACTATTTTAAATGGAATTGATAGTCACATTGTAGTTCATTACTGTATTGTAGCTTATTTGGAGAGTTAACAGGTTGATTAACAGGTTGATTTGCTTGTAATGGTATAATGGTATAAATAGCGTAGATTGTTCCCTTTGGTAGTGCCTCAATATTCTGCCACTATAGAGTGATATGACAATGTATGTCCTGATAAATGATGCTGCATTTTTGTAAATCGTCTTAGGGTTTTAGGGAGGTACAGGGTGTGGTACGTTTTTGAGATGCTCTTTTGGTTTGCTGAGGTACACATGCTGTGTAGCTCAGGCCTGTATCTGAAGGATCTGGTGGGTAGGCAAGGCTTACTGGGACAGTTAAGGGTGTGTGTGTGGTAGTAGTTGTATTCATTTGTAGTAGTAGTAGTAGTATTTGTAGGGGCATTAGTAATACTCACTGGGGCAGCTGAGGGCCTCCTTGGCAGTGATGCTCTTGTTGCATGCTGAACAAAGGGTGGTCCCCGACACGGTGAGGGAGGTGAAGAGATGCCCATTGCTGTAGCGCGCCTCCCTGTCCCGCGCCTCCTTCTCCCTCTCCCTCATGCGCTCCTTCTCCTTATTCTGGGAGGAAATGAAAAAAGGAGGAGAGAAGCAGAATGCACTGATGACATACAATGGCACCTTTGACATAAGGTGGACAGGTTAAAGAGTTTAAATCGTGTGTCAGAACTTCCCTTAATCCTCCTACTCTTCTGCTTTTAAAAAGAGGCCTTTTACATTCCATCATTACCTTAAAGAAACATGTTTGTGGAAAGCATACAACTTGTGACAATAGCAAACGGAAGCAAAATCTAAGCGTTACCAGTAGCCCTCTTAGGTGTCAAAATTAGATGTGAGAATGACAAACGCTAAAGAGGGAGTCCCCCCCCCCCGGATCCGTCACACACCCCATTGTTATCATCGTAATGTTCCATCATTAAAACGTTCCATCACTAATGAGGATTTCCTAATGCAATGTCCACAATCATCTTGTAACCATAGCTACCTTGACCAGGCAGGCCATAGTAACCCTGACAACTAACTTAATAGCTGATACTACCTCTAACTAAAAACTCCAGTGTGTTCCTGTCACAGAAGCATGAGCAATGTTCAGTGTCTTTGGGAACCAGTCTGATGAAGTAGAACTTCATGCAAAATAAATTGCTGACTTCTTGGGAACTAAAAGCAGTTGCCGCCACATTGAACCTGTACATTTTCCTGTGTTGGGATTGCTTGTTCAAGCAGAAACAGGTATACGGTAGCAGTGAAGGGTTAACAATGTCTTTCCATTCTTTTAGAGTTGTGCCAAATAATGTCTTTTTGTCTGTGTGTCAGGGGAGGGACAGCCTTATGTCTGTTGCCATGTTGACATCCTGCTCAGGAAGTAGACAGGGAAGGCTTCCTCTTTCGGGGCTAAAGTGGGCAGGGTGAGCTGTTACTAGGGCAACAGCGGCAAAAGAGGGAGGGCACCACAAAACCGCATTTGTGCAGTTTTTCATTTGAGGTCAAAAGTTTTTCTGTTTTCAGTATGAAATAATTGAGGATAATGGTGAGAGTTAAAGACTTGATTCTCTGTGTGTGAGATCAGCATGTGTGGGTAGGTCTCAAAACCAAATGTCACTATAAAAGTAAGAGGATTTACAAAACCGGTCAGAATTTTTTGACAGCGATCACCAGCAGAGGATATTAATATGAGAGAGACAGAGAGAGAGAGAGAGGAGATGACTCCCAGCACTTTACACAACATAGGCCTAGAATGCAACACAATAGATGTCTGTGTTTTCACTGTCTTTCTACACCTTCTCACTCACATTGCCTTATGTCTCTTTCTCTTTCCCGCTGTTTTTCTACAGAACGCTGATATTGAGAAGCAAATTGGAGAACGCCTTGTGATGATCACATGAACTTTACAATAAAAGAGGAACCCAAGCTAGACAGATTGACTGTAGTTTGCCATGTCATAATTAAAATATAAATATTTCTGAGTGGTAAATGTCTAGACAATGACCTTCATGGTGTTTTCCACCATCTCATAGTCCACACAGCACTAACACACCTGATAAATTGTGTGGTTGATAAAGCAAGACTTAATGAGTAGATTGTTTGTCACATCAAGTTGAATTGTGTGTTTGTGCTTGGCTGGGGGAAAAAAAGTGGGTTGTGGGGACAGGAGTTGAGAAACACTTCTCTGAATCTATCCGGGACTACTTATACAGGTCCAAAAGTTAACATTTTACACAGCCTAGTGCTGTATAACTGGCTTAGACGCTAAAGTGAGCAATACATCAGGGAGTGAAAGAATAGATGGGGTGAGATAGAGAGATATAGAAGGTGTCATTAAAAGGTGTCAGGACGATAACACTGAGAAAGACATGGGAATATGGACAGAGTCTATAGGGGGGATTAATTTTATAGTCTTCCACCTGTTTACTTCACTGAGTCACTGATAAAGCAACAGCAAACACACACAACAAAGTTTCATACCTCTTATACAGTGTGTTTCCTAGAATTTCCATGCTTTCTGTGTGTTGGTATGTGTATTGACATCAAATGTGTGTATGTGTGCTCGCTCCAGATTAAGGACTGCTGTGTGGATTGAGGTGGCCCTGTAGCCTTGTTTCTGTCCTCTGGAGGGATGCTGGGCAAAGCAGAGCCTGAGGTGGATTCAAATTTAGTCTCCCTGATCGACATACCATACAGAGGGACAAGAAGAAAACGGGGTGTCAGTTTAATATTGGCCTGTGTGTGAGTGTGTGTGTGTGTGTGTGTGTGTGTGTGTGTGTGTGTGTGTGTGTGTGTGTGTGTGTGTGTGTGTGTGTGTGTGTATCTCTCCAACCTGACACACAACTCTGGAATGCACCAGAGTCATTGCTCTCTATGGAAGTCGTATCCTCCATCTCTCCCTCTCTGTATCTCACACAATATCTCTCCATCCCCCTCTCTCACTCTTTCTTTATTTCTAACTCTCAAGCTTTGTCCTTCTCCCTCGGTCCTCTCGTTCGAACACATTCACGCCTACACACATTCTCCTACACAGTTTCCCATGTGTGCTATAGATTGCAATAGCTCCCTCCCACCTCACTCCTATACTGTAGGAAGTATTCCTATTCCGTTTGGTTAAGTTCAACACAACCATACATACCGGTAGCAATACCGATCAAAATAATAACATAAGGAAGCACAGTGACGATGATGGTTTTTACTCTGGTCACTAATTGTACTTGGAAAGTTACTATTTAAAAAGGTGTGAAATGCAGACATCACTCCTCCATTTCCTAATAGTTTGTCTAATTTCAGTTTACGTGACAAAACAAGCAGTCATTTTGTAGAGAATCATTGTACTATCGAAACCGCTGTCAAATACCTTTTCCATAACCAAGAATATTGCTTTTTCAGCTGGTGTACAAAACCGAAAGTAAAAGATACAAAAAACGAAACATAGAAGAGATCTAGAGCTTCTTAGAATGGCTTTCAATGAGAATGACAGATCTATAAATCTCTGTGAATTTGGTCGGGTCGCCCTAAAAGTTACATATTGCAGCTTTAATCAGGGTTCGAACTACAAGGGTGTGTAGGAGTGCTGGGGACTACCACAGCAAATAAGGGCACCCAAGCTTTAAAAAACATCAACAGCGGGGGTTGTAATAAGCATTTCAGTAAAAATATTGACTTTGATATACTAGGGCAGTATTTCTCAACCTTTATTTATCCTTGCCTGGTGCAAAAAAATCAAAAGAATACTCCCATTTAGTGCAAACACCACCCATATGGCACTCCAGGCAGGCTCTGTGAAACACTACAAGTATTTAAGAGAAAACAAATACTATGTAAACTCAGGTCTGATTAGTGTAGTGGAGTGAATGTGTAACATGAACCGAGGACACCAGCAAAATGACTCGAAGCATAGTCTCCTGCATGTGCTGAACATGCAACACTTCTAACTGTCCAGTTTGTTGTAGTGTGTGAGTGACACATAGATTTGTTGGCACTCGCCTCAATACTATGTTTAATAAATATGCAATAAGCATACATACTATATTTAATAAATGTGCAATAAGCATACATGCATACATGCACACATGCACACACGCCCCCCACCATAGGAAAGTGATATTCATATGGCGCTGGCAAGCCAAGGTTTTTCTCAGCCATCCGCCATCCACTGTGCCAGAGAAAGCAGATAATATCACACCAACAGAGTGTCATTTCTATGGCAACCGATGCTATAGTCAAACACACACACACAAGCTGCATGTACTCCTCCCTTACATACAAGATCACTACATTAACAAAACTAAGGGCACATGCAGTCCTCACTCCCTGAAACCAGCACACATGCAAGCATGTGCACAGGCACACACACACAATCAGTCTAATTGGGAGGCAAAATGGTACACACAACATGTCATATTTTAATATTGCAGGCTTGCATGGTAATAGCATGATGCACTGTTGTTTTGTTGTTGTAGCCTATGTATGGTGTATAACGTTTACATGTAATTCTGAAATAAAACAAAATACTGTACAGGTACATGCTTCTTCCAATCAGAAATATTACACTAAAGGTATATACTTATTTTTGGGGTGTCTCATAGGTCTATATATAGCCTACATGGAAAACTGCAAATATGGAAACAACTGCACAAATGCACAAATACACCCCCCCCCCCCCCAGCAAAAAAATCTCTAAAAAAACTTTCTCTAACTCAGACCACTAGTCTCGAGTATTTTGGGGAATCATGACCAAACAGAAAAAGGTGATGAACAGTATAGGCTTCCACAGACCAATTGTCACCATAAAGGCAGGATCATTGCCAAGCGCGCCGCTTGTTTTTGTAAAGTATCTCCATATTGCGCAAACTTCCTAAAAAATAGCCTACGTGCTCCTGCAATGACGATCGCAATCTAAACGTTATCAATATAAACAATATAAGATAATGTCTCCAATTCTAAAATGACATCCACAAGTTTCAAGTTTTAATCATATGTACAGATGCCCTTGAAACATTTACTTTTTGCGCATTTCACTTTTGTCAGAAGTTTGCCAGTAGCACACGGTATCAGTAATAGTAAGCCTCCAAATACATCCACTCACCCGTAAATTAATATCTCTCATTCTCTCTTGTCGAATTTTCGACAGATCCGCGACTCTGGACATGGTGAGAATCGAGACCCTTCCTCTCCAGTACGATAAATAAATCCTTTTAAAGGCAAAGCGTTTGTGGCTGTCAAGCAGGAACTTCGAATATCTGCCAGTTTTGTTCTTCCCTGGGAGGTTAACGCTAAAGCAGTTATATGATTATATGGCTAGGGTAAAAGGTCTGTGTTGTAGCCAAACTGTAACACCCTTACAAAATAGCGCATTCAACTTCTCTGTGTCCCTAGTCCAACGGCAATGTCACTGATGCTGCGTAAGAGGCGGCTTTCTCATACAGGAAATTCTGTCGTTTTTTTGCACTTCATATGATAAAAAATTACGCCTACAAGAGGAGGTTTCTTGGTTTCAGAATCAGCCCATCTTTAAATTCTGTGGTACCATTCACTGCTAGCACAGAGAGAAAATAGATGGAAGTAAATCAAGAAGTGTTTAGTTCTTTCTGGTACTATTCTGGTATTATGAACAAAAATATAAACGCAACATGTAAAGTGTTGGTCCCATGAGCTGAAATAAGACACACAAAAAGCTTATTACTCTCAAATTTGGTGAACAATTTGTTTACATCCCTGCTAGTAGGCATTTCTAATTTGCCATTATAATCCATCCACCTGATATGTGTGGCATGCACATTTTTAAAACAGCATTATCATTACACAGGTGCACCTTGTGCTGGGGACAATAAAAGGCCACTTTAAAATGTGTGGTTTTGTCACACAACACAATGCCACAGCCTTCTAAAATGGATTAGTCCCCCCCCCCTTAATCTACACACAATACCCCATAATGATAAAGCAAAAACAGGTTTTTAGACATTTTAGCAAATGTATTACAAATAAACTGAAATATCACATATACATAAGAATTCAGACCCTTAGTACTTTTTTGAAGAACCGTTGGCAGTGATTATAGCCTCGAGACTTCTTGGGTATGACGCTACAAGCTTGGCACACCTGTATTTGGGGAGTTTCTCCCATTCTTCTCTGCAGATTGTCTCAAGCTGGATGGGGAGTGTCGCTGTACAGCTATTTTCAACAAAAAGTTATACATTTGCAAAAATGTCAAAAAACATGTTTTCACTTTGTCATGATGGGTGCAGATTGATGACATTTTTTTATTTTTATATACATTTTATAATAAGGCTGTGATGTAACAAAATGTGGAAAAAGGGAAAGGTCTGAATACTACTGAATACTAAGTCTGAATACTTTCCGAATGCACTGTACATACATATACAGTACCAGTCAAAAGTTGACACACCTACTCATTTAAGGGTTCTTTATTTTTACTATTTTCTACATTGTAGAATAATAGTGAAGACATACAAAAATATGAAAAAACACAACCAACAAACTATTAAACAAATCAACATGCATGTTATATTTTAGATTCTTCAAAGTAGCCCCCCTTTGCCTTGATGACAGCATTGCAAAAAAATACCAAATTTCTGAGGCTGGTAACACTTAATGAACTTATCCTCTGCATCCAAGGTAACTCTGGGTCTTCCTTTCCTGTGGCGATCCTCATGAGAGCCAGTTTCATCATAGCGCTTGATGGTTTCTGCGACTGCACTTGAAGAAACTTTCAAAGCTCTTAATTTTACGAATTGACTGACCTTCATGTCTTAAAGTAATAATGGACTGCTGTTTCTCTTTGCTATTTGACCTGTTCTTGCCATAATATGGACTTGGTCTTTTACAAAATAGGGCTATCTTTTGTATACCCCCCCTACCATGTCACAACACAACTGATTGACTCAAACACATTAAGAAGGAGAGAAACAATAAAATAACAGTAGCGAGGCAATATGCAGAGGGTACCGGTACAGATGTGCGGGGACACATGTTAGTCGAGGTAATTGAGATAATATGTACATGTAGGTAGAGGTAAAGTGACTATGCATGGATAATAAACACTGAGTATCAGCAGCGTAAAAATGGGGGTGGGGGTAGCCATTTGGTTAGCTGTTCAGGAGTTGTCACGTTCCTGACCTGTTTTCCCTTGTTTTGTATTTATTTAGTATGGTCAGGGCGTGAGTTGGGTGGGTTGTCTATGTGTTGTTTTCTATGTTGGGGTTTTGTGTGTTCGGCCTGGTATGATTCTCAAATCAGAGGCAGCTGTCAATCGTTGTCCCTGATTGAGAATCATACTTAGGCAGCCGGGGTTTCACGTGTGTTTTGTGGGTGTTTGTCTACCGTGTTAGTGTTTTCACCACACGGTACTGTTTCGGTTTTCTGCACTTCGTTTATTGTTTTGTATTTCAGTGTTCAGTTTCAGTTTTAATAAATCATCATGAGCACAAACCACTCTGCATATTGGTCCGATCATTCTCGCCTCTCCTCGTCCGATGAGGAGGACGATATAGACTATCGTTACAGAAACACCCACCAACAAAGGACCAAGCAGAGTGGAAAAGGGCAGCGACAGCAGCAGCAGCAGCGGAGAGAAACCCAGGACTCATGGACATGGGAAGACGTTTTGGACGGCAAGGGTTGCTACACATGGGAGGAGATCCTGGCTGGAAAGGATCGCCTCCCATGGGAACAGCTGGAGGCAGCTAGGAGAGCAGAGGCAACCGGAGAGAGGAACCGGCGTTATGAAGGTACGCGGCTAGCACGGAAGCCCGAGAGTCAGACCCAAAAATGTATTGGGGGAGGGCACACGTGGAGTGTGGCGAAGTCAGGTAGGAGACCTGCGCCAACTTCCCGTGCTTACCGTGGAGTGAGAGGGCGTCGTACTGGTCAGACACCGTGTTATGCGGTGGAGTGCACGGTGTCCCCAGTACGCGTGCTTAGCCCAGTGCGGGCTATTCCACCTCGCCGCACTGGTAGGGCTAGGTTGGGCATCGAGCCGGGTGTCATGAAGCCGGCCCAACGCATCTGGTCTCCAGTGCGTCTCCTCGGGCCGGCGTACATAGCACCAGCCTTACAAATGGTGTCCCCGGTTCGCCAGCATAGCCCAGTGCGGGCTATTCCACCTCGCCGCACTGGCAGGGCTACGGGGACCATTCAACCAGGTAAGGTTGGGCAGGCTCGGTGCTCACGAGCTCGTGTACTCCTTCACGGTCCGGTATATCCGGCGCCACCTTCCCGCCCCAGCCCAGTACCACCAGTGCCTACACCACGCACCAGGCTTCCAGTGCGTCTCCAGAGCCCTGTTCCTCCTCCACGCACTCTCCCTGTGGTGCGTGTCTCCAGCCCAGTACCTCCAGTTCCGGCACCACGCACTAAGCCTCCTGTGCGTCTCCAGAGCCCTGTACGCACTGTTCCTGCTCCCCGCACTAGCCTTGAGGTGCGTGTCTCCAGTCCGGTACCACCAGTTCCGGCACCACGCACCAGGCCTACTGTGCGCCTCAGCAGGTCAGAGTCGGTCGTCTGCCCAGCGCAGTCTGAGCTGCTTGCCTGCCCAGCGCCGTCTGAGCCGCTTGCCTGCCCAGCGCCGTCCGAGCCGCCTGCCTGCCCAGCGCCGTCCGAGCCGTCCGTCTGCCCAGCGCCGTCCGAGCCGTCCGTCTGCCCAGCGCCGTCCGAGCCGTCCGTCTGCCCAGCGCCGTCCGAGCCGTCCGTCTGCCCAGCGCCGTCCGAGCCGTCCGTCTGCCCAGCGCCGTCCGAGCCGTCCGTCTGCCCAGCGCCGTCCGAGCCGTCCGTCTGCCCAGCGCCGTCCGAGCCGTCCGTCTGCCCAGCGCCGTCCGAGCCGTCCGTCTGCCCAGCGCCGTCCGAGCCGTCCGTCTGCCCAGCGCCGTCCGAGCCGTCCGTCTGCCCAGCGCCGTCCGAGCCGCCCGTCTGCCCAGCGCCGTCCGAGCCGCCCGTCTGCCCAGCGCCGTCCGAGCCGTCCGTCTGCCCAGCGCCGTCCGAGCCGCCCGTCTGCCCAGCGCCGTCCGAGCCGCCCGTCTGCCCAGCGCCGTCCGAGCCGCCCGTCTGCCCAGCGCCGTCCGAGCCGCCCGTCTGCCCAGCGCCGTCCGAGCCGCCCGTCTGCCCAGCGCCGTCCGAGCCGTCCGTCAGTCAGGAGCCGCCAGAGCCGTCAGTCAGTCAGGAGCCGCCAGAGCCGTCAGTCAGTCAGGAGCCGCCAGCCAGTCAGGAGCCGCCAGCCAGTCAGGAGCCGCCAGAGCCGCCAGCCAGTCAGGAGCCGCCAGAGCCGCCAACCAGTCAGGAGCCGCCAGAGCCGCCAACCAGTCAGGAGCCGCCAGAGCCGCCAGCCAGTCAGGAGCCGCCAGAGCCGCCAGCCAGTCAGGAGCCGCCAGAGCCGCCAGCCAGTCAGGAGCCGCCAGAGCCGCCAGCCAGTCATGAGCTGCCCCTCAGTCCGGAGCTGCCCCTCAGTCCGGAGCTGCCCCTCAGTCCGGAGCTGCCCCTCAGTCCGGAGCTGCCCCTCTGTCCTGAGCTACCTCTCTGTCCTGAGCTACCTCTCTGTCCTGAGCTACCTCTCTGTCCTGAGCTACCTCTCTGTCCTGAGCTACCTCTCTGTCCTGAGCTACCTCTCTGTCCTGAGCTACCTCTCTGTCCTGAGCTGTCTCCTAAATCTAGGGGGGACCTTTGTGAAGGTTCTTAGACCAGGGTCGGGGGCGAGGGTCGCCACTCAAAGGACGCTAAGGAGGGGGACAAAGACAATGGTGGAGTGGTGTCCTCGTCCTGCGCCGGAGCCGCCACCGCGGACAGATGCCCACCCAGACCCTCCCCTTGAGTTTTAGGGGTGCGTTCGGAGTCCGCACCTCAGGGGGGGGGGGGGGGGGGGGGGGGGTACTGTCACGTCCTGACCATAGTGCTTATGTGTTTTGCTTGTTTTAGAGTTGGTCAGGACGTGAGCTGGGTGGGCATTCTATGTTGTGTGTCTAGTTTGTCTGTTTCTGTGTTCAGCCTAATATGGTTCTCAATCAGAGGCAGCTGTCAATCGTTGTCCCTGATTGAGAATCATATATAGGTGGCTTGTTTTGTGTTGGGATTTTGTGGGTGGTTGTTTCCTGTGTCAGTGTTTGTGCCACACGGGACTGTGACGGTTAGTATGTTTGTTGTTTTGTATCTTGTCTAGTTTTCGTGTTATTAAATCATGGAAACTTACCACGCTGTACATTGGTCCTCCGATCCTTCTCGCCTCTCCTCGTCCGATGAGGAGGACGACTTACACTGCCGTTACAGGAGTCTTATGGCTAGAAGCTGTTAAGAAGCCTTTTGGACCTAGACTTGGCGCTCCGGTACCGCTTGCTGTGCGGTAGAAGAGAGAGAAGTCTATGACTAGGGTGGCTGGAGTCTTTGGCAATTTTTAGGGCCTTCCTCTGACACCGCCTGGTATAGAGGTCCTGGATGGCAGTAAGTTTGGCCCCAGTGATGTACTGGGCCGTTCCCTTTGTAGTGCCTTGCAGTCGGAGGCCGAGCAGTTGTCATACCAGGCGGTGATGTAACCAGTCAGGATGCTCTCGATGGTGCAGCTGTAGAACTTTTTGAGGATCTGAGGACCCATGCCAAATCTTGGACAGGTTGAAAAATGTCACTGAAGACACTTGACAGTCTGTCAGCGCATGCTCGGAGTACACGTCCTGGTAATCCGTCTGGCCCTGCGGCCTTGTGAATGTTGACCTGATTAAAGGTCTTACCCACATCGGCTACAGAGAGCGTGCTCACACAGTCATCCGGAACAGCTGATGCTCTCATGCATGCTTCAGTGTTGCTTGCCTCGAAGCGAGCCTAGAAGTGATTTAGCTCGTCTGGTAGGCTCGTGTCACTGGGCAGCTCACGGCTATACTTCCCTTTGTAGTCCGTAATAGTTTGTAAGCCCTGCAACATCCGCCGAGCGTCAGAGATGGTGTAGCATAATTCAATCGTATTCCTTTATTGACACTTTGCCTGTTTGGATGGCTTGTCAGAGGGCATAGCGGGATTTCTTATAGGTGTCCGGGTTAGAGTCCCGCTCCTTGAAAGCGTCAGCTCTACCCTTTAGCTCAGTGCGGATGTTGCCTGTAATCCGTGGCTTCTGGTTAGGGTATGTACGTACGGTCACTGTGGTGACGACGTCATCGATGCACTTATTGATGAAGCCAGTGACTTATGTGGTGTGTTCCTCAATGCCATCGGAAGAATCCCAGAACATATTCCAGTCTGTGCTAGCAAAACAATCCTGTAGCTTAGCATCTGCGTCCTCTGACCACTTCCTTATAGAGCGAGTCACTGATGCTTCCTGCTTTAGTTTTTGCTTGTACGCAGGAATCCGGAGGATAGAGTCATGGTCAGATTTTCCAAATGGAGGGTGAGGGAGAGTTTTGTACGCATCTCTGTGTGTGGAGTAAAGGTGGTCTAGAGTTTTTTTCCTCTGGTGCACATGTAACATGCTGGTAGAAATGAGGTAAAATGGATTTAAGTTTCCCCGCATTAAAGTCCCCGGCCACCAGGAGCGCTGCCTCTGGATTAGCATTTTACTTGTCAGCATTGGTTTGTGGTGGTAAATGGACAGCTACAAAAAATATAGATGAAAACTTGGTACATAATGCGGCTTACAGCTTGTCATGTGATACTCTACCTCAGGCTAGCAAAACCTCAAGACTTCCTTAATATTAGATTTCGTGCACCAGCTGTTATTTACAGATAGACACAGACCGCTAACCCTTGTCTTACCGGAGGCAGCGGTTCCATCTTGCCGATGGACCGAAAACCCAGCCAGCTGTATGTTTCCATGTCGTCGTTCAGCCACGACTCGGTGAAACATAAGATATTACCGTTTTTAATGTCCCGTTGGTACGATAGTCTTGATAGGAGCTCATCCATTTTATTGTCCAATGATTGCACGTTGGCCAATAGGAGTGATGGTAGAGGCGGATCTCCTCCAGCACCATTCTTTTTAGTCACAAATGTGATGAAATAAGATGACAGAAATTTCACATGTAATACAGTAACTGAAGAGCTTTGCAAAAGAGGAGAAATGTATGACCAATTTATACAGAGGGACTACTTCTAATGAGGCCAAGACAACTGAAGACATAGGCTATGCTATAATCAATGCCTTGTCAATTCATATGGACCTGTTATATGAGTTGTAAATGCATTGCATCCAATCAAAACAGTGCTGAAAATATCATCTGGTTGACCACACACGGGTAAACTATTACTCAAAATCTATTATAAATGATTAGATGACTTTGGAAGTTTCAGTATTAAACAATATGATCCATGCCTTCAATTGCATTAGCCTACTTTATTCCAATATTTTCATAATTCAGTGACATTCATTTCCATAGTAATTCTTTATGGATCCATCCAGTTGTGGTTAATAAGTGCATGCTTAGTGGAGGGCTATGCGAAGAGATGGACAAAGTGACATGCCTCTCAAAGTTTATAACTGCCAAGAGGATGATAACAGCCTAGTAAAGGGCCCTGCCTACACTCTTAGAAAAAAGGCGCTATCTAGAACCTAAAAGGGTTCTTCGGCTATCCACACGAGAAACTTTTTGGTTCCAGGTAGAAACCTTGTGGGTTCTATCTTGAACACTTTCCACAGTGGGTTCTACATGGAACCAAAAAGGCTTCTTCGATGGGTACAGTCAAATAACCCCTTTGAAACCCTTTTTTTCTAAGAGTGTAGCAACCATCAAGAGCAAAGAGCGTGCCAATGCTGCCTCAGGATTATGGCTACGTTCATACTAAGCCATAAGCTGAACTTTACCACAATCAAGACTAGGTCGGTTGGCGGAAATAAAAGTACAGGCTTTGTTGCCGACAACAACTTTCAGATATAAAGAAAAATAGTCAAAAAGTTGGCGGAAACATCTTGGTGTATTTGACTCCCTCTCTCAGTCTCTCCCTACCTTTCTCTTGCCCTCTATGCGTATGACTTCCATCTCGGTGTGCAAAATTTGGCACATTTTTATATAACCTTTATTTAACTAGGCAAGTCAGTTAAGAACACATTTTTATTTTCAATGACGGCCTAGGAACAGTGGGTTAACTGCCTTGTTCAGGGGCAGAACGACAGATTTGTACCTTGTCAGCTCGGGGATTCGATCTTGCAACCTTTCGGTTACTAATCCAACGCACTAACCACTAGGCTACGCTGCCATCTACGCTGCCGCACATGACATCTTAATGACAAAACGTTCTGTTTGGAAACTGGTTTGGTGATTGAGAAGACCAACTCGTTTCTGTTACAAACAAGTACAGACGTCTTTTTCATGATGAGAGGAAGACGTCATACTTTGGTTGTTATGGTCAGATTTTATTTTTTAAAGGAGTTCCCCCAAGCCCCTGCTCCAAGAAACTCACATCGCCTGTAGGTGAAAGTAGATGAAAAACAGGGTATCCCTGCTACATCTTTATCTTAGGGAGTGAAGAGTCCTCTAGACTTGAGGACATTTCAATTGGCTACAGCAGTCTCTACTAGGGGCCCCTTGTTGGTTTCACAAGTCCTACTGTATATAACAGCCCCTTGGAGGACGCATGGATTGATCCCCAGTATCCGGGGTCATACCCATACATGTGTCAAGAGACGGGAGGGTTACCACTCACCCACGGGCTCTGTACTGTCGCCGTTTAAAAGGTTGTATCTTAGGGAGTCTGCGTGGGAGTGAAAGGGTCCTCTTGATTTTGAAGGGCCTGTTAATGGGCGGTGGCAGACACAGAGAGACAAAGTGACATGTTTGACTATGCTGCCTCTATCAGTCCTCTCCCTCCACAGCTCTGGTGAATTTTGGTCGTCCTGAGACCAGAGCGTTGCCGTGGGTTACCGCTCCACTGCAGAGCCGCACCGCTTTGTGGAGAAATGTCTGTGTGCGTCAGTGTCGGTGGCTGTGTGTGAGAACCAATGCACGTACATGTGTATTTTATGTGTGTGTGCGTGTATTTTGAGTCAGCAGCGCGTAGGTGTCTCCATGCACAGATATGCTCCTGCGCCGGTGAGATAATGACCAGGTGCTGAGAGCCTTCACCCACAAACCCTGTCATTCAGCCCAGCACAGAGAGACTGTATTTCATAGTGTGATTATGTAGCAACAGTAGAGAGAGCACTCATATTGTGAGTAGCTTGTTTGAATTAGACTTCAGTTGTTTTCCGTTGCAATCCAGAAATATGACAGAACATAGGAGAGGGAGGCTACAGGAGAGAGGGGGCAGAGGGGTGGACGACTGTACCTACAAAACATGAGTAGATGGTGCACTGACTCATTCTATGACACCCACATTGTAACCCCCCCCCCCCACCCCACACCCACACAGTGAATTCATACACAATACTTTCCCCTCTCTCAAACACAGGCTTATGGACACAACACATGGATGCATAAACACACACATGCACCAGTGGAGGCGCCTCAGAGGAGGAAGGGGAGGACCAGTGAATTGCATAAAAGTTGTAAAACAGTTTAAAGAAAAACATTTTGGGATAAAACTATACAACACTGAACCAAAATCTAAACGCAACATGCAAAGTGTTGGTCCCATTTTTCATGAGCTGAAATAAAAGTGTTCCATAGGCACAAAAATATTATTTCTCTCAAATTTGGTGCACAAATTTGTTTACATCCCTGTTAGTGAGCATTTCTCCTTTGCCAAGATAATCCATCCACCTGCCAGGTGTAGCATATCAAGAAGCTGATTAAACAGCATGATCATTACACAAGTGCACCTTGTGCTGGGGACAATAAAAGGGCACTCTAAAATGTGCAGTATTGTCCACAACACAATGCCACAAATGTCTCAAGTTGGGTGTCAGGTTCTGAACAAACAGTAAAAACTCACGGACAACTTGTAAAAGTTCAAACCAAGTATATTCACCCACTGGGTAAAACAGCTGCAAAGTCAAAGACATGATTACACAAGCACATATATTTACACCCTCCTTCTAGGTGGAGTCATTTCCTTGTACATCTAGACAGCCAATACATCTCTGTTGCTAGTCAGGAACTTAATTGGTTACTCTCACTGGTGTAGTCATGGCCCTGCCTCATGGTAGAACCTTTGTGGGCATGGAAGTATGTGTGTGTGTGTAATAGGACTGCTCCTTCTCACTTCATCTGACCTGACTTCTGGCCGAATTCCTCACTCCTCCCTAATCCATGCCTGTCCTACCTTATCCGTGACTGAAACCAGACTGTTGCCTTTTGCCTCCCTCCTTAGGAGCCATGGTATTTAACAATAACATGTTTGACAGAATGTAAACTTTCAGCACTCCCTCATCTCAGTCAGTAACTTTCCATACACCTAGTTGTTACCCACACTCCATTGACCCCAACATATATATTCCATATACATGTACAGTAATCAGTAAGTTCTAGTCTGGTAACAGGAATAAGTATATTTCAAGCTAGAATCCAACATGAGGGAGTGTGCAATTGGCATGCTGACTGCAGGAACATCCACCAGAGATTTGAATGTTAATTTCTCTACCATAAACCACCTCCAACGTGGATTTAGAGAATTTGGCAGTACGTCTAACCGGCCTCACAACCTCAGTTCACATGTATGGTAGTTTGCTGATATACCCATCGTGAACAGAGTGCCCCATGGTGGCAGTGGGGTTATGGTATGGGCAGGCTATCAGGTATGAAGGTAAGACCCAGATGCAAACAACGTTGAATAAACAATAGTTTAATGATACAATAGGGGCAGGCAACAGACTGGTCAAGGCAGGCAGGGGTCAGTAACCAGAGGTGAGGCAACGATACCGGACAGCAGGCAGGCTCAGTGTAAGCAGAGGTCAAAAATCCAGCGTGGGGCAAAGGTACAGGTCGGTAGGCAGGCTCAGGGGCAGGCAGAGTGGTCAGGCAGGCGGGTTCGGAGTCAGGACAGGCAAGGGTCAAAAACAGGAGGGCCAAGAAAAGAGTGACTGGGAAAAAGCAGGAGCTGAGAAACAAAACGCTGGTGGACTTGACAAACAAGACAAACTGGCAACAGACAGACAGAGAACACAGGTATAAATACACAGGGGATAATGGGGAAGATGGGCGAAACCTGGAGGGGGGGTGTAGACAATCACAAAGACCGGTGAAACAATTCAGGATGTGACAGTACCCCCCCCCCCCCCCCCCCCCCCAGGGGCGCCACTTGGCGTCCTACCTGGCTGACCGGGGTGTCGGCGTTGGAAATCCGTGATGAGGCCTGGGTCCAGGATGTCCCTGGCGGGGACCCAACACCTCTCCTCTGGGCCATAACCCTCCCAGTCAACCAGGTACTGGAACCCACTGCCCCGAGGCCGAACCTTCAGGAGACGCCTCACCGTATACGCCGATTGGCAGTCGATGAGCCGAGGGAGAGGGGTCGGCCTGGAAACAGGAGACAAAGGGCTATGAGAAATGGGTTTGACACTGGACACATGAAAGGTGGGATGTACACGAAGGGTACGGGGCAACGGAAGACGAACAGTAGAGGGGCAAATGATCTTGGAGATCAACCGGGGGGAGAGTTTGCAGGATTCCACCCGGAGTGGCAGATCCCGGTTGAATAGCGATACCTACTGCCCGAGATGATACCTGGGAGCCGGGGTCCGATGGCGATCCGCTTGTCATCAATACCTGGAGGTGGTCTTGAGGAGGGCCGACCGGGCTCTCCTCCAGGTACGATAACAGTGGCAGACAAACATCTGGGCAGAAGATATGCTGACCTCTTCCTGCTCAGGAAAGAATGGGGGCTGATATCCCAGGGAACACTCAAACGGTGATAGGCCCGTGGCAGAGCAGAGAAGGGTGTTGCAGGCGTATTTCACCCACTCCAGCTGCTGGCTCCAGGTGGTGGGGTTGGCAGAGACCAGGCAGCGCAGAGTGGTCTTGAGGTCCTGGTTGGCTCGCTCCGACTGGCCGTTAGACTGGGGGTGGAACCCGGAGGACAGGCTGGCCGACAACCCAATGAGGGTGCAGAACGCCTTCCAGAACCCGGGACGAGAACAGAGGGCCACGGCCGGAGACCATGTCCTCGGGCAGTCCATGGATCCGGAAGACGTGCTGCAGCATGAGCTGGGCCGTCTCCTTGGCAGAGGGTAACTTGCTGAGAGGAATGAAGTGGGAGGCCTTGGAAAAGCGATCCACCACGGTCAGGATGGCGGTGTTGCCATCAGATGGGGGGAGACCAGTGACAAAATCCAAGGAGATGAGAGACCAGGGGCGATGAAGGACAGGCAGAGGTTGGAGGAAGCCAGCCGGAGCTTTGAGGGATCTTGTTACGTGCACAGACCGTGCAGGCGGCGACAAAGGTGACGACGTCCGGACCATGGTAGGCCAACAAAAGCGTTGTCGCACTAAGGCCAGGGTCTGCCGGGAGCCCGATACCCCAGCTGAGTGCCATCGCCAGGCACGAGGTGGGAAGGATGGTCTCGTGCTCCGAGGTGGTAACCGTGGGGTTATAGCGGTGAGACAGGGCACCCGACTTCACGTTCTTGGACCCCAGCCGGTAGGAGGAGGAAAAGTGGAACCGGGTAAAGAGCAGGGCCCATCTCGCCTGCCTGGAGTTGAGGTGCTTGGTGGTGCAGAGATACTCCAGGTTTTTGTGGTCGGTACACACAATGAATGGATATTCCGCCCCTTCGAGCCACTGCCTCCATTCCTCCAATGCCATCTTCACCGAGAGAAGCTCCCGATTTCCCACATCGTAATTCCTCTCCGTGGTATTGAGGCGGTGGGAGAAGACGGTGCAGGGATGCAACTTAAGGTCAAGGGCAGAACGTTGGGACAGGACAGGACAGCTCCCACTCAGACATCCGAAGCATCGGCCTCCACCACGAACTGATGGGAAAGGTCCGGATGACGGATGAACCAGGATCAGAGCCGTGGTGAAGCGGTGTTTAAGGTCCCGGAACGCCCGGTCAGCGGCCGTGGACCATGTGAACAGAACCTTGGTAGAGGTCGGACCACGTGAACAGACCCTATGGTAGAGGTGAGGGCAGACAGGGGGGAGGCCAGGGTGCTGTAACCCTGGATAAAGGGTTCTCTCCCATCAACCTATGTGTGTCAGGGAATCACAGCGAGACCATTCAGTTCCTGCTCATCAAGTCCCCCCAGGTTCCCCAGGTGGTGAGGGTAGGTAACAACATCTCCACCCGCTGATCCTCAACACTGGGGCCCCACAAGGGTGCGTTCTCAGCCCTCTCCTGTACTCCCTGTTCACCCATGACTGCGTGGCCATGCACGCCTCCAACTCAATCATCAAGTTTGCAGACAACACTATAGTGGTAGGCTTGATTACCAACAACAACGAGACTACAGGGAGGAGGTGTGGGCCCTCGGAGTGTGGTGTCAGGAAAATAACCTCACACTCAACGTCAACAAAACAAAGGAGATGATCGTGGACTTCAGGAAACAGCAGAGGGAGCACCCCCCTATCCACATCGACGGGACAGTAGTGGAGATGGTAGAAAGTTAAGTTCCACGGCGTACACATCACGGACAAACTGAAATGGTCCGCCCACACAGACAGCGTGGTGAAGAAGGCACAGCAGCGCCTCTTCAACCTCAGGTGGCTGAAGAAATTCGGCTTGTCACCAAAAACACTCAAACTTTTACAGATGCACAATCGAGAGCATCCTGTCGGGCTGTATCACCGCCTGGGCTGTATCACCGCCCATAACCGTAAGGCTCTCCAGAGGGTAGTGAGGTCTGCACAACGCATCACCGGGGGCAAACTACCTGCCCTCCAGGACACCTACAGCACCCGATGTCACAGGAAGGCCAAAAAGATCATCAAGGACAACAACCACCCGAGCCACTGCCTGTTCACCCCGCTATCATCCAGAAGGCGAGGTCAGTACAGGTGCTTCAAAGCAGGGACCGAGAGACTGAAAAGCAGCTTCTATCTCAAGGCCATCAGACTGTTAAACAGCCATCACTAACATTGAGTGGCTGCTGCCAACATACTGACTCAACTACAGCCACTTTAATAATGGACAAATTGATGTAATAAATGTATCACTAGCCACTTTAACCAATGCCACTTTATATCATGTTTACATACCCTACATTACTCATCTCATATGTATATACTGTACTCTATACCATCTTGATGTAATGCATCACTAGCCACTTTAAACAATGCCACTTTTATATGTTTACATACCATACATTACTCATCTCATATGTATATACTGTACTCCATACCATCTACTGCATCTTGATGTAATGTATCACTAGCCACTTTAAACAATGCCACTTTTATATGTTTATATACCCTACATTACTCATCTCATATGTATATATTGTACTCTATACCATATACTGCATCTTGCCTATACCGTTCTATACCATCACTCATTCATATATTTTTTTGTGTACATATTCTTATTCATTCCTTTACACTTGTGTGTATAAGGTAATTGTTGTGAAATTGTTAGGTTAGATTACTCGTTGGATATTACTGTATTGTCGGAACTAGAAGCACAAGCATTTCGCTACACTCGCATTAACATCTGCTAACCATGTGTATGTGACAAATACAATTTGATTTGATGGGTCACAATTTGACTCCAAATGAGGCTTAATTAGTAGACACTCAATTTAAGTAATCAGCAGATTTGATTAGCATGTCCCAGATGATGGCTGCCTCTTATGAAAAAACACACACACCATCTGTCCTCCCCCTCCCCCGTGCTACCAATGCTTTTCATTAGGGGCTACTTCTGTACTAAAGTGGGTGTGATGAAGTGCTAGGGGCCTCCAGGAAAGACAGTGTTGTGTTTATTAGGCATCAAACCGAGGAGGGATTACATGGACTTGTCCAATAAGAAACACACATTTTGGTTTTCCATTACAAAACATTTTACATTGAAAACAAAGACTCAACTACTGTACTGCAACTGAGGGAACGGCAACTAGGGTAAGCGTGGCTTGACTGATCCATGAGTATCTTAATGTCTTCAAACAATAGCTATGTAATGCTTATAAAGACTTCATGAATGCTCTATAAAGCCTTTATTAGTTTACTTTCGTGGGACCTCTAGGTCTCAAGCACTGTTAGGCGTTACTGCCACTTCAGGATCAACTGAAGTGGAGGTCAGAGGTGACAAAGCTTAGTGTGGAAGGCTTCCGGAATCGACATGGGCCACAGGGGATTGTCCGCTGTAGGAGGCATTGCCATTGAATGGATGGAATGGAAACCCCCTTGGCAATGAGAGAGGCTTCAGACAGACTGAAAGTCCTGCCCTTCTGACTACATGACGTATACTTCTACTTCTTCACCAGGAAACCCAGTTTACTACCAGAAAATAACGTATTTTCCAGCGGGGAAAAGTCCTTTTCAGGACTTCATCAACAACCAGAAAAATGGCAATGAACATTCACTCTATTGTGACTTTTAGTGATAACATTCTACACAACCTGCCTAGCATGTCACGAAAGATGTCATAATGAAGTCACTAGTTTCACCTGCTTTTTCTAGGCTAACTTAGCTTTAACTTGAAATTATCTAGGCCGGCTAATTAGAGCATGCTTACAGGACTCCTCTGTAGTTTTAGAATATTTAATGAAAATCTGTGCGGCAGCAGGTTTCATTTCAGTTTTAGTCTGGTTTGTAGCTTACCCTACTAAGGGAGCAGACAGATGGAGTAAAACATTAAGGTTATCTTCAAAGCCCATATTAATAGAAATCAGGAAGTCATGAGAGTTGAAGCAGTAGAAACATACTGTACACACATTCATTTACGATGTGAACACATTAAATGTACTTAGTCACACTTGCACATTATGAACTTCTGTTCCTATTCCTTCATAATACTGTCAAAATCAGTCGGCCCCATTTAAAAAAAGTCCCTCCAGGCTTGTCAGTTTTCTATCACAAGCTTGTGGTGATGTCATGTCTCAGTGCTCAGCTGATCAGGCCCCTGATTCCTGACCTAAATGTATCTGTAAGAAAGAACCAGTCTTTTAAACATACAGGCAGTTTGTTTGACTGGTTTGAACCGGTCTTTAACATAATCACAATGTTATACAGAATCAGCCTGGAAGAAAGGGCTCATCTGCTGTAGCCTGTAGACATGCAGACTGGGTAAGCAAACATGATAACCAGGCATGTCAGACAGAAACCAGCCATTAAAAAGAGCCATCACAACTCCGAAGACAATGTTCATTGGCTAGGCTCCATATCAATATAGTAGTCCTATTTATCTAGACCCCGACATGGATAGTATTCATAGACTACTTTGTTTAAAAAGAATATGGTGCATACAACATTCTCCGGGGTCGAGACATAGTTCGATTTTTTTACCCAGACTCCAATGGAACATGTGTTACGGTGCGTTGCCATGGTATGTTCTCATGGCTTCTAGTCAGTTTATGCTGGATCATTGTCATTATCTAGAGCATTATCCGAGATTCACTTTTATTTTTTTCTCTCTCTCTCTCTCTCTCTCTCTCTTATTCTTCACATTTCCAAACAGTCCATTTATATTTTCCAATGGGGCTATACATTTGGGTGAGGTTCCCCCCCTCGCCTGAGTAGCCTCGTTTCACTGCCAAAAATAAAATTAAACCATCTAGTGTTCAGTGAAATAACAACACAACGTCAAATACAGGTAACCTGGTCAAATAATTAACATCCAATCACATTAACCGTTATGCTCTCGCGAGAATTCCACTAATGGTCCGTATGTAGCCAAACGTAGCTGCTGCTCATTCCGTTTGCTCAAAAATGGATCAATGGTTAAAAAAAGTAAGGACCGAGTCCATAGAGACTCATACCAGCTCTACTGGTAGTACTGCTACTACCAGCAGTACTACACCTGTCGACGACACAAGTTGTTCTGCTTCCACGAGCACATCCAAAGCTAGCATCAGTAGTTCTACATTTGTTGTTAGCCCAACTAGCATGGGCACTGACAGTTGTGAATCTGATGCAGCCGAAGAGCTACTGCCCCCTTACCCGGGAAAGCACCGAACAGACAGGAACGTTGGACCATCGAAGAGGTGCAAATATGATGAGAACTACATTGATTTGGGGTTCACTTATATTGGGAATAGTACCTTTCCTCAGCCACAGTGTGTTATATGGCCCTTCTGGCCCTTCTTTGGACACTGTTAACTAACCTCCAGACGAGCTTCAATGCCATACAACTCTCTTTCCGTGGCCTCCAACAGCTCTTAAATGCAAGTAAAACTAAATGCATGCTATTCAACCGATCGCTGCCCGCACCTGCCCGCCCATCCAGCATCACTACTCTGGAAGGTTCTGACTTGTAATTGTCCACATATTCTAAATACCTAGGTGTCTGGTTAGACTGTAAACTCTCCTTCCAGACTCATATTAAGCATATCCAATCCAAAATCAAATCTAGAATCGGCTTCCTATTTCGCAACAAAGCATCTTTCACTCATGCTGCCAAACATACCCTTGTAAAACTGACTATCCTACCGATCCTTGACTTCGGCCATGTCATTTACAAAATAGCCTCCAACACTCTACTCAGCAAATTGGATGCAGTCTATCACAGTGCCATCCGTTTTGTCACCAAAGCCCCATATACTACCCACCACTGCGACCTGTACGCTCTCGTTGGCTGGCCCTCGCTTCATACTCGTCGCCAAACCCACTGGCTCCAGGTCTTCTATAAGTCTTTGCTAGGTAAAGCTCCGCCTTATCTCAGCTCACTAGTCACCATATCAGCACCCACCCGTAGCACGTGCTCCAGCAGGTATATTTCACTGGTCACCCCTAAAGCCAATTCCTTGTTTGGCCGTCTTTCCTTCCAGTTCTCTGCTGCCAATGACAGGAACGAACTGCAAAAATCACTGAAGCTGGAGACTCATATCTCCATCACAAACGCATCACAAAAGCATCAGCTGTCAGAGCAGCTCACAGATCATTGCACCTGTACATAGCCCATCCAACTACCTCATCCCCATATTGTTATTTTTTTTGTTGCTCCATTGCACCCCAGTATCTCTACTTGCACGTTCAACTTCTGCACATCTATCGCTCCAGTGTTTAGCATTTAAATTGTAATTACTTTGCCACTACGGGCTATTTATTGCCTCACCTCCCTAATCTTACCTCATTTGCACACACTGTATATAGATTTTTTCTATTGTGTTATTGACTGTAGTTTGTTTATTCCATGTGTAACTCTGTGTTGTTGTTTGTGTCGCACTGCTATGCTTTATCTTGGCCAGGTCGCAGTTGTAAATGAGAACTTGTTCTCCACTGGCCTACCTGGTTAAATAAAGGCGAAAAAAAATATGTGCAAAAGTACTCTCTTACAACTTGATGAAACCTTCACTCTTGCGCAGACATTTAGAAACCAAACATGCCAAATTGAAAAATAAGCCACATGAGTTTGAGCAAGAATTAAGATGACTTTCGAGTAGTAAGACATAACAGCAACAGATACCATTAATAAGAAGGGGCTAGAAGCGTCTTATATGGTGAGCTACCGAGTGGCTAGGACAGGCAAGCCCCATGCTTATTTCTTCCTGCTGCTGCGGATATGGCTGGGACAACGTAGGGGGGGAAAAGGCCCCAAAAAACTATACAGACAATACCTTTATCAAACAACACTGTTTCACGACACAGTGACATGGCAGGACATGTTTTGAAACAATTACTGCTTTGCATACAAGCCAGTGAATTCTATGCGTTACAGCTGGATGAGTCAGACGGGGGGGGGGGGGGGGGGGGGGTCAATTAAGGAAGACAACCTCTTCTGCAAACCAGGACAACAGCAGAGGATATTTTTAAAAGTACTGGACAGCTTTGTGACGTCAAATGGACTTTGGTGGTGGAGATGTGTTGGTATCTGTACTGATGGCGCAAAAGCCATGACAGGGAGACATAGTGGAGTGGTAACGCACGTGCAAGAAGTTGCTCCTGATGCCACTTGGGTACACTGCAGCATCCACTGAGAGGCTCTAGCTGCCAAGGGAATGCCTGACATCTTGAAAGACGTTTGACACTACAGTGAAAATGGTTAAAACTTTGTTAAAGCAGGGCCCCTGATACTCGTGTATTTTCTACACTATGCAATGATATGGGTAGCGACCATGTAATGCTTTGACAACATAAAGAAGTGTGCTGGTAATCAAGGGGCAAAGTATTGACACATATTTTTTAATTGAGAGACGAGCTTAAAGTTTTTACTGACCATAATTTTCACTTGTCTGACCGCTTGCATGATGACAAGTTTCTCACACGACTGGCCTATCCGGGTGATGTTTTTTCCTCGTCTGAATGATCTGAATCTAGGATTACAGGGACTCTCCGCAACTATATTTAATGTGCGGGACAAAATTGATGTGATGATTAAGAAGTTGGAGCTCTTCTCGGTCTGCATTAACAAGGACAATACAGGCCTTTCCATCATTGTATGATTTTTTGTGTGCCAATGAACGCAAGCTTACGGACAATGTAAAATGTGATATAGCGAAGCACCTGAGTGAGTTGGGTGCGCAATTACGCAGGTACTTTCCCGAAACAGCTGGAGTCGTTATCCCTTTCATGCCCTGCCTCCAGTCCACTTACCGATATCTGAACAAAAGAGCCTCATCAAAATTGCAATAAGCGGTACTGTGAAAATTAAATACAAATCAGAAGCCACTGCCAGAGTTCTGGATTGGGCTACGCTCAGAGTATCCTGCCTTGGAAAATCGCGCTGTTAAAAAGATACTGATGCCCTTCGCAACCACGTACCTATGTGAGAGTGGATTCTCGGCCCCACTAGCATGGAAAATGATTTAAGACTCTTTCCAATACAACCCAACATTGCAGAGTTATGTGCATCCTTTCAAGCACACCCTTCTCATTAACCTGTGGTGAGTTATTCACAATTTTCTATTAACAAATTTATTTGTAAGATGGCTCAATAAAGAGAAAAATGATTGATTATTATTTGTGCCCTGGTCCTTTAAGAGCTCTTTGTCACTTCCCATGAACCGGGTTGTGACAAAAACTCACTCATTCTTATGTGTAATAAATGTATCGTATAGTGTGTGTGGCAGGCTTACAATGATGGCAAAGAAGAACATTTGAGATTGCGCTGACCATGGTGCTAGCTGGAGGTTGAATGTTCGAAGGGGTACGGGACTATAAAAAGTTAGGGAACCACTGATCTAGAGGGATAGAAAGTTATTGCTTCGAGGTATCTGTACCTGAAAATACTTGATCTAAGTGATTGATAGTTGGTATTCAGCAGTCATAAAAGTATGTCTTATTTACTTTGAAGAACTACAAAAATAGTGATTTGGTCAGACAGCAGCTCTGAGATGAGGCAATAAAGTCAAAGTAAAACAAAAGTAATATACACATCAACTGAAATATTTGATTAAAGTAGGCCTGAAGTAATGTGAATAAATGATGGTTGATACACAGTAACGGGCAGTCAACTACCATCATGGGACATTTATCAATCGTTTTATTCTGTGTTGTTACAGAATTCAACCAGATTCTGACAATGCATGTTGCGTTGTAGTGGCAGGAAGGTTGACAGTGAGGAAGGGAGAGAAAAGCTGACTAAGCTTTACTGAGCTCACAAGGCAATAAAGTTATTTACTCTGCCCTCTGCTGGACATAACTCTTACAAACACTCTCCCAATAGTACATAGTCAAGTACAAGTAATATTTCAGGAAATTTAACATATGTAATAAACAAGACCTTTGAAATGATTTGCCAATCCATAAAAATATATTTTTTTCCATTGTAATGTTTTGCTGGTCTTGTTATTACTCGATGTAAGCGGTCAGTCATTGCAAGTGAATGACCAGTCCATTTCACAGTATACTACATAGATATAAAGACCATGGACAAAGTCCACTGTAACCAACAGAAGGCAATAATCAAGAAGTATCCACCCTGTGTGATAAGTACAGCGCAGTCGGAAAGTATTCAGACCCCTTGACTTTTTCCACATTTTGTTACAGCCTTAAAAAGTTTTTTTTTTTTTCCTCAAATCTACACACAATACCCCATAATAAGCAAAAACAGTATTTTAGAAATTGTTACAAATTTATTAAACTGAAATATCACATTTACATAAGTATTCAGACCTTTTACTCAGTACTTTTTGGGGGGCAGCAGGTAGCCTAGTGGTTAGAGCATTGGGAGAGTAACAGAAAGGTTTCTGAATTGAATCCCTGAGCAGACAAGATAACAAAAAAAAAATGTCTTTCTGCCCCTGAACAAGGCAGCTAACCCACTGTTCTCCGGTAGGTCTTGTAAATAAGAATTTGTTCTTAACTGACTTGCCTAGTTAAATAAAGGTTAAATAAAATAAATAAATACTTTGTTGAAGTGCCTTTGCCAGTGATTACAGCCTCAAGTCTTCTTGGGTATTTAGCTACAAGCTTGGCACACCTGTATTTGGGGAGTTTCTCCCATTCTTCTCTGCAGATCCTCTAAACAGTTGGATGGGGAGCGTTGCAGCACAGCAATTTTCAGGTCTCTCCAGAGATGTTAGATCGGGTTCAAGTCCAGGCTCTGGCAGGTCGTTGTCCTGTTGGAAGGTGAACTCTCGCCCCAGTTTGACGTCCTGAGCTCTCTGCAGCAGGTTTTCATCAAGGATCTCTCTGTTCTTTGCTCCGGTCATCTTTCCCTCGATCCTGCCTAGTCCCAGTGCCTGCCATTGAAAAACATCCACCACCATGCTTCGCCGTAGGGATGATGCCAGGTTTCCTCCAGACGTAATGCGTGGCATTCAGACCAAAGAGTTCAATCTTGGTTTCATCAGACCAGATAATCTTGTTTCCTATGGTCTGAGAGTGTCTTTTGGCAAGAGACCTTTAGGTGTCTTTTGGCAAACTCCAAGTGGGCTGTCATGTGCCTTTTACTGAGGAGTGGCTTCCGTCTGGCCACTCTACCATAAAGGCCTGATTGGTGGAGTGTGGCAGAGATGGTTGTCCTTCTGGAAGGTTCTCCCATCTCCACAGAAGAACTCTGGAGCTCTGTCAGAGGAACCATAGGGTTCTTGGTCACCTCCCTGACCAAGGCCCTTCTCCAATTGCTCAGTTTGGCCAGGCGGCCAGCTCTAGGAAGAGTCTTGGTGGTTCCAAACTTCTTCCATTAAGAATGATGGAGGCCACTGTGTTCAATGCATTTTGTGGTACCCTTCCCCAGATTTGTGCCTTGACACAATCCTGACTCAGAGCTCTAGGGGACAATTCCTTCAACCTCATGGCTTGGTTTTTGGCTGACATGCACTGTCAACTGCGGGACCTTACATAGACAGGTGTGCGTCTTTCCAAATCATGTCCAATCAATTGAATTTACAACAGGTGGACTCCAATCAAGTTGTAGAAACATCAAGGATGATCAATGGAAACAGGATGCACCTGAGCTCAATTTCGGGTATCATAGCAAAGGGTCTGAATAGTTATGTAAATAACTTTTTATTTGTAATACATTTGCAAAGAAATCTAAAACCCCATTTTCATTTTGTCATTTTGGGGTAGTGTGTGTAGACTGATGGGGTAAAAAAAAACTATTTAATGCATTTTATAATAAAGCTGTGACATAAAATGTGGAAAAAGTCACAGGGTCTGAATACTTTCCAAATGCACTGTACACAACCCTCTAGGCCTCTAAGCCTTTAGGTTTACTATAATGGGCAAAATTATGCAGTTATCACAATGCTGTGTCTGACTATTCATTCATGTGAAGACTGTTGTATTATCAAATCAATTCTCTGTACTTATTATGTGATTAAACTAATCATGTAAACTTTAACTAGGAAGTTGGGGCACCACGGGAAAATGTTTATAGTCTCTATTTCCCGAATTGACTCTTCAGATATTTTCATATTTTATCGATTAGTCATTCTCATCTGAATGTCACAAACCCTTGGATATCTGCACGAACCCTGGTCTCCAAAATGAATCAGCGATATACAAATTGGCTAAATTATTTATTTACTAACTAACTGAAATACATAAAACAATACAGGTATTGGTTACTAACACAATGCATCGATAAGTCCCTAGTGGGCTAAACTGCTATGACGGCTTGGTAGACAATGGAAAGGAGTGGGGACGGATAAAGAGCGGGAAAGACAAAATGGATTCACTACACACAGTTGACAATTATATTAATTGAAATGCTAATTCTTTGCACATGAATGTCCGCTTATTCAAAAAGAATTGCAATGTATTTATTTACGCCCTTGTGTCGTTGTTGTCTTCTGTTGGAATCGCCGGTCCGTCTGCTGGAGAGTCAGTTCATCAGAGAGTCTCTGGTTAACTTCCCCAGAAGTCACAATGTCTTTCGTGGTTATGGCTTTCTCAGCGGCTCTGGATAGTGTCTGTTGTAATGGATATGTCAGGCGTACAGATGGTTGTTGCATAGAATAGTTGCTTCTGCGGTTGTCGGTATTCTCGTACTAGATGTACGTAATTTCCAGCTGCAGACTAGTAATTCTACGTCTAGGATTTGTTCTTATTCTGTAGTGATCGATAGTCTTAGAGTTTAACCATTTCCAGCCGTGTAGCCAACACTACACGCTGTCTGGTCTCCTGGGCCAATAGAGTTGTAGTTCTTAACCATTTCAACATGTAGCGTCAGCTCCATGTTTTCTAGTCTAATGTAAATTTCGCAAGGAGTGGGTTTTATACTCACTGAGAAAAGTGCAGTCCATGACGCCGACGTAATATCTATGCTTACTTGGTCGTGGCCACTGACTTGGTTAACTTTATATGAAAACCCATATTTTATAATTTAGATGGTTAACATCACATTACCTCTTTTCAAATAGTTCTACGTTTAATCATATACGTTTCACAATATTTAGATGTAAACTCCATAATTAAGTGTACACAACCAAAGACACAGTAATGACTGTTTCCTGTCCTTCATGAGATCATCAAATGAAACACACTCGTCATGACTGTCCCTTAAGTGTCCACAGACCACTCCCACATTCTCAAAAATATAAATATTGTTTAATTATTCAAAACTTTTGATGTTCAAGGGTCTCTCTGTGTTCCACAGTTTGCATTCCAAACTCAAACACTACCGAGCATAGAGGCAGCGTGTTTTATGACCGCCATAAAACAGCCGACTTCCCGCTCTCCGCCTCTACGAGAACCAGCACGCTGTAGAGCAGACCCACTGTAACCTGATCCTTCAGATCGTCAAAGGAGAGTTATGACAACTTATGGCTAGTTAGGAGACAAAATGATTCCGTTATCACTAGCTATTGACTAAAGGCAAAAAACTAAAATATATGCAGACCTTTGACATGTTTATTACTCTCCATTCCATTTTAGTCATGAGTCAACACACCTTGTTCAAAAGGTAAAATCTTTCTGGCCGCCATTCAATATGATCAGCAACACCACACAGTGTCGTTGTCATAATGATATTACCCTATTGAGAAGAGACCTTAGATATATAATGAGTCTTAGATCTCGTGTTCTGTGGGTTGGTCGGTCGGTTAAGGCCACCGCATATGGCACATGCAATCCCATGTCTTCGAGGGATGAAATCCTAATCTTCTACACCGTTTCTCCTCTATCAGTCTGCCCTTCATTCATACCCGTCGCTGTCAATAAAATATGATTTACTCTACTGCAGAAAGCAGGCCTCTCCTACCTTGCGGTTGCCGGCCATCTTGCGTAGGAAACTGAAGGTGCGCACAAAAGGGCCGCCTGTCACCTCCTCCTGGGCCTCGTCTCTCGTGACCTTCGTCCAGCTTCCCTCTCTCCCCCAGAGCAGAAGACCCAGGTTCCTATCCACACTGAGGGAGAGGAGAACATTAAAGAGAAGAGGGAAAAGGACAGGAAAGTTTGACAAAGAAAAGAGAGAGACGACATGACAGTTTGTAAGAGAGGACGCGAGGATGACAAGAAAGGGAAGAATTACAGAGAGGAAAGAGGAACAGAAGACATGAAAGATTTAGATAGATGATTAGAGGAAGGAGCAGGACAGTAAAGGGAATGATAAAAGAGAAGAGAGAGGAAGTGAGAAAAATGGAGAGGTAGAGAAAGAAAGGAGTGCCAGATTGCATATTATCACTGCAGGCCGCTTTTAGCTTTGACTGTGAACGGTCATTTAATAACAACATGGGACATGCAACTATAAAATGCACCATGACTTCCATGATAACAGGAAACACAGCCAGAATTGAGACTGCGGTACCAGAGACAAACAGGTCTAGCATGGTTATGGCTGTTTGCTAAAGGAAACAGATCCAAAATGGCAACCTCCTTTGCATGAAAGGGAAAACGGGGAGAAAGGCAACTCACCTCTGCGTGGATCCTCCAAGTTGACCGTAGGGTAAAGTCTCTGGAACACACAGATCAGAAGACACTCACACCTTCCTAAACACTCTCCACAGCTTACAACTCAATAACAGCTATGACAAGAATAAGGCAGAAATAAAAATATATATATATTTTTTAAATGTCCAATTCACCTGATGCTCATTCAAGGGCTTCACTGCTATTTATAACCAAGAATAAACTAGCCAAGCACAAATAGTAAGTTATTATGAGAGTGAAAGAGACACAGATAGTAGCCTATAGGCTACTGAGTTTGATAACACAGATTAGACGAGATAGGGAGAGAATGACAGAAGAAATGACAGTAAAGCAGTTGGTCATCCAAGCAGTGTGTTAAAATGGAGGAATTGAAGTGGAGGAGGCTAGTAGAGAGCGAGAGAGGAGAGATGGGAGAGGTAGCAGTAGAAATGGAGGCTCTGCTATGAAGCTGGTACTGGGGATAACAGGACCAGAGCCCAGACAGAACAAACACAGGAAGAGCGCTTCCGCATTGCTGCACACACACACAGAGATGGAGGCACACACACACAAAAACCCTCAGAGAAACACTGACACACATTGACAAACACAAACCCTTAAGAAATAAAGACTGAAGCATACACATGCACTGAAAAACAAAAAGACACACCAACTGAGAAACATACTGTACACAAACAGTGAAAGACAGACACTCAGATACTGAGTAAAAACCTGACAAACATAAATGCAGAAACTGACAATCATTGACAAACAAAAACAAGCATGCATTTAGTGCAAATTACAATACCCAATTATGATAATTAAATACACCCACATAGAAATGTACAAAAATGATCCAACCATTGTAAACAAAACAAGAAGGCACAATGAGACTGGGCATCTACACACAAACACATGTACTTTCACTCCATCTAACAAACGCATGCACGCACACACAGCTATTGACTGACACTGACGTACTGTTCAACTTGAGCCCGATTCAGAGCAAAACAAAGACTGACAAAGTGTGCGTGTGTCTAGATACTATACAGACTGCATAAAAAAGGCAAGAAAGATGCTTTGTAGTCAGAGCAGTGTTTGGGAAGAATAAGGAGTTTATCAACTTACTAACATCTAGAGATGGCTACAAGGATACATTCTGCACAGCAAACAGTTAAACCATCTACTTTAGAACTTCAAGTAACATTCCTTGGCTGCAGTCCAGTTCTCTACCCTTCTCCACTAACTCTCCTCTTCATGTGCTGAATTTAAAAGGAATGGACGGGTGTACGAAATCTGGGAGAAACGAGGGTACACTTTAGGGTGTAGGGATACAGAATAGGATCACAGGCAGCCTATGTGACACCTTCAACCATTTGAACTTGTCTGACCCCGGGTTGTGTTCATTAAGGCACACAACAGAAAACATTTTGGAACAGGAAACAAAAATCGGTGTTTCTTATTGGACAGTTCCAGGTAGTCGCTCCCCGTTTCAGTACATTTTCTTCGTTTGGTGCGAAATGAACACGATCCAGGCATGTAGCGTAGGCTTACCGTAGCAGTTGGAGCGTGGTCGGGGGGCCGTGCTGGGAGGGTTGCGGCGACGCACCACACTGAGGGTTGGGGCCGACGCACTGCAGCCCTGCAGCTGGTTGGACTGTTCCTATTTTAATTAAGTACATATTACACAAAATTAGCGATTAGCATTGAACTGCTCCTGTGACCCAACAAGAAGTTATACTCGGGTTTTAGTGGAGGCTGAATGCACGTAAACAGCATTTACTCACCTTTTTATTAAGTAAATAGTGTTTACGCACTATTTATCACGCTAAATTAACATTGACGGCATTGACGTTACTTACTATTCATCTCAATGTTCACCATTGACGAACCTTAACTACACTACATCAAATCAAATTTTATTGGTCACGTACACATGGTTAGCAGATGTTATTGCGAGTGTAGCGAAATGCTTGTGCTTCTAGTTCCGTCAGTGCAGCAATATCTAACAATTCCACAACAAATACCTAACACACACAAATCTAAGTAAAGGAATGGAATGGAATAAGAATATCTAAATATATGGATGAGCAATGACAGAGCGGCATAGGCTAAGATGCAATAGAGAGTATAGAATACAGTATAGATGAGATGAGTATGCAAGATATGTGAACATAATTAAAGTGGCATTAATAAAGTGACTAGTGTTCCATTTATTAAAGTGGCCAATGATATCAAGTCTGTGTGTAGACAGCAGCCTCTCTGTGCTAGTGATGGCTGTTTAACAGTCTGATGTCCTTGAGATAGAAGCTGTTTTTCAGTCTCTCGGTCCCAGCTTTGATGCACCTGTACTGACCTCACCTTCTGGATGGTAGCGGGGTGAACAGGCAGTGGCTCGGGTGGTTGTCCTTGATTATCTTTTTGGCCTTCCTGTGACATCGGGTGCTGTAGGTGTCCTGGAGGGCAGGTAGTTTTCCCCCGGGGAGGAGTTGTGCAGACCGCACCACCCTCTGGAGAGCCCTGCGGTTGTGGGCAGGGCAGTTGCCATACCAGGAGGTGATACAGCCCGACAGGATGCTCTCAATTGTGCATCTAAAGGTTTGTGAGGGTTTTAGGTGACAAGCCACATTTCTTCAGCTTCCCGAGGTTGATGTGTACGCTGAGAAACCTAAAACTTTCCACCTTCTCCATCGCTGTCCCGTCGATGTGGATAGGAGGGTGCTCCCTCTGCTGTTTCCTGAAGTAGACAGTCATCTTTGAGTGAGGTTATTTTCCTGTCACCACACAGAGCCCTCACCTCCTCCCTGTAGGCTGTTTCGTTGTTATTTGTAATCAAGCCTACTACTGTAGTATCATCTGCAAACTTGATGATTGAGTTGGAGGCGTGCATGGCCACACAGTCATGGGTGAACAGGGAGTACAGGAGGGGGCTGAGCACGCACCCTTGTGGGGCCCCAGTGTTGAGGATCAGCAAAGTGGAGATTTTTCCTACCTTCACCACCTGGAGGCAGCCTGTCTGGAAGTCCAGGACCCAATTGCACAGGGCGGAGTTGAGACCCAGGGCCTCAAGCTTAATGATGAGCTTGGAGGGTACTATGGTGTTGAATGCTGAGCTAGTGTCAATGAACAGCATTCTTACATAGGTATTCCTCTTGTCCAGGTGGGATAGGGCAGTGTGATGGCGATTGCATTGTCTGTGGACCTATTGGGGCGGTAAGCAAATTGAAGTGGGTTTAGGGTGACAGGTACGGTGAAGGTGATATGATCCTTGACTAGTCTCTCAAAGCACTTCATGATGACAGTGAGTGCTACGGGGCGATAGTCATTAAGTTCAGTTACCTTTGCATTCTTGGGTACAGGAACAATGGTGGCCATCTTGAAGCATGTGGGGACAGCAGACTGGGATAGGGAGAGACTGAATATGTCCGTAAACACACCAGTCAGCTGGTCTGCGCATGCTCTGCAGACAAGGCAAGGGATACCGTCTGGGCCAGCAGCCTTGCAAGGGTTAACACGTTTAAATGACTTACTCGCGTTGGCCACGGAGAAGGAGAGCCCACCGTCCTTGGTAGCAGGCCGCGTCGGTGGCACTGTATTATCCTCAAAGCAGGCAAAGGTGTTTAGTTTGTCTGGAAGCAAGACGGTGTCCGTGACATGGCTGGTTTTCCTTTTGTAGTCCGTGATTGTCTGTAGACCCTGCCAGATACGTCATGTCTGAGCCGTTGAATTGCGATTCCACTTTGTCTCTACACTGACATTTTGCTTGTTTGATTGCCTTGGAGGGAATAACTACACTGTTTGTATTTGGGCATATCCCCAGTCACCTTTCCATGGTTAAATGCGGTGGTTCATGCTTTCAGTTTTGCGCGAATGCTGCCATCTATCCATGGTTTCTGGTTAGTGTAGGTTTTAATATAGTCACAGTGGGTAAAACATATCCTATACTCTTCCTTATAAACTCTCTCACCGAATCAGCGTATACGTCAATATTATTCTCTGAGGCTACCCGGAACATAGCTCATTCCACAACTTTCATAGCATTGAACGTCTCTATGGTTTTCTCAATACATGCATCTTCATTCAGACTGAATGAAAGCCTGCTAGTCCAATCCCACAACCCGGGCTCGCTGATTCACAGGCTCACCTCCAATACGGAGTAGTGCTGCGGGTTGGACCCTGCCTCCTCCTCCTTGAGGGAAGACAAGGAGCCCTCCTGAGTGATGGCGTTCCTCCCCGCTCGCCGGACGCCCAGTGCCGCTCCCAGAACCTTCTCCATCTCCTCCGGGTCCAGGTTCTCCAGACTCACACTAAGGGAAGAATCAGTTCAATTTAACTTTATTTGTCCCTTAGATAGGCATTGTCAGTTTACAAATATAAATATCACAATCCTCCATAAATACATACAAACACTTCCCAATAAAATACATCCCCTGCATCAATATTAGTAGAATAGAAGTAGAGAGAAGAGGGATCAGAGAGAAAGGGAACATTTTTCTAACCAACTTTGACCCCTACACTTCTACCTCTTCTGTAAAGAAAGTATCCACACACATACACACTCCCATTCACTAGTTACCACTCACTATAGTTGCAGATGAGAGGTTGTTTCCATAACTCCTGGTACGTATCAAGGCAATGAGGGCTGACTGACTGTCCCACACAGCTGTGTGTGTTGTGGTTGTAACACTGTCTGACTGGACATGTCGTTCTGTGTGTGTGTTTGAGAGGAGGGGGAGAGATGTCCAAGGATGACAGTGCCAGTACAATGGCCACTCTCAGGGTAGTGTGTGTGTGTCAGAGAGAGGGAGGGTGCCCGTACCAGTTTGAGTTTGAATGCATGTGCTTATATGTGTGTGAATCTGGACACTGTGGACACACTGAACACTGCTCATTCTCTTCCCAAGACAGGGCCGTTATTGGATAAACCACTGTTTAACCAACCCTTCGGTTTTTACCAGTCATATCAACAAGCTTTCATCAAGGTTTGTGCCACATAATGATTGACCTTGTACCTACCGCCCACAGAAATGTGCTATTGTCAGGTCAATCACATGGTAAATGAGGTGAAAAAGAGGTTATTAAAGCATTTTTGATTTTCGCGAAAGAGAGAATAAAAGAGCGTGAAATAAAGACAGTGAGTAGGGGGTTAACTATCAGTGAGCATTGAGCAGTCCCTCCAGGATTCCGCAATCGTACAAAAAGAGGGCTCGCAATTTCCACCAATCACTGCACCGCATAATATGGTTCAATCAAGCCAGTGAATCGCCACACGTCAACAAATTTCCCCCCTCGTCAATGCATTTTCCCAACCCCTTTGATACAATCATTGCATATTGCCATGGAAAAAGTCCAAATTGATACAGCAAAATCAAGCATTTCTACCTTCAAATGTCACAAAAACAATCACTGGAGGGACTGCTTGAAATTCACGTGAATACGGCTTTCAAATAAATCATGATGTTGATAGAATTATAGATATATATTTTTTTTCCAACCCCTTTTTCGTGATATCTAATTGGTGGTTACAGTCTTGTCTCATCGCTGAAACTCCCCTACGGACTCAGGAGAGGCGAAGGTCGAGAGCCATGCATCCTCCGAAAAGACCCTGCCTAGCCGCACTGCTTCTTGACACACTGCTTGCTTCACTTGGAAGCCAGCCGCATCAATGTGTCGGAGGAAACACCGTCCAGCTGGCAACCAAAGTCAGATTACAGGCACCCGGCCTGCCACAAGGAGTCGCTAAAGCGCGATGGGACAAGGAAATCCCGGCCGACCAAACCCTCCCCTAACCCGGACGACGCTGGGCCAATTGTACGCCAAATGAGTCCCCCGATCATGGCCGGCTGTGACACAACATGGGATCGAACCCGGGTCTGTAGTGGATGTTGATAGATTTGACTGTAGATTTGGGTGTCAACATGTGATTTAAGTGGGTGTGGATAAGAGTGTCTTTTAACTTACTATAATGTAGTTATGTGGTAGGACTGGGTACTGTGACAGTAAAACATTTCCATTTCTTCTGTATAATAGATTGTAAAGAAAGATTGTACTGTAAATGGCTAAAATGTAAACATAAGGATTCCCATATATTGTATGTTTAGGGCACCCCCTACCTGTGGTTGTCGCTGGGCTCCGTCCCCTGCTGCTGCACTGTCACCACAGCCCCGGGCTCCCAGCTATGCCTCCTCCAGGGGTCCAGGTGGGTGAGGTGACGAGTGGCTGGAGAACGCAGGGTCACCCCTCCGGACCCTCCAATCCCCTTCACCCCAGGGCCTGGAGAGCATGGTGGGGAGGGGTACGGGGAACAGGGGGGGGCGGGTGGTGTGGTAGAGGAAAAGGGCGGGAAAGCTGGTGGGTGGGCGTGGAGGGAGGAGGGAGAGGTGGTCGGCATCTAGATGAGGGGTTAAAGTAAGAGGGGGATACAGTGAGAACTCATACTGTTCACTAGGGTTGGGCGATGTCAATCTCCATAGGAGGAATGTGGACATGTTATTGGCCATGTGGTTTTTAACATAAGCTTATTAAGAAAGAAATTGTCATTTTCTATAGGCTATTGATATTGTTTGTTCTCTCTCATTATTAGTCCCCTGGCTACCTTAAATTTTGGGCCTATTGAAATAACAGATACAACTTCCATTCATTGTTTGATCGAAAGAAAGCCATGCATAAAATGATGAACGGAGAGTGAATGGAATATAGGCAAAAAAAAATGTTTACGTTAAACAAGCCTAAACCCCATGCATCGGACAGAGAGAAACAAGATTTTCTGACTGGACATTTAGCGTTGCTTTGGTGGAATTCTCCACTCAGTCTATTGAAATAGACTATAGCAAATAGGCAAATTACTCTGAATATCACCTGTGTGCTGCCCTGCAATGCGATGAGACTCATTTCTTCTTAACTGCGGGCACTAGTCAAGTTCAAATAGGCTAAACTACCGTCTGTCACCATCGACGATGGTTATCAATCATCATCATCAATAGACCATGCTATAGTAATGTCGCCCAACCCTCTGTGCACTACATCATTTTCAGACACAGAAAAAGACAGACAGTTGTACCCTGTGGATCAGGTTTCTCAGGGTCCATACTCCAGAGGAGAATCGTTCACTGCTCCCCCACAGGTCAAAGGATGTCATGATCAATTCAAACTTCCACCTTGACTGGCCCTAGGACAATAAAAATACAAAAAAGTGGATATGAGTGACTAATATTATACAGATAACCACTACAGAGGATAAAAGGTAATGCTTAGCAGTGATTGGCTGTTAACATGTCAGAAGCAAACCTGTTGGGGCATTATGCACATACAAAGCTTTCCCTCACCTTCCAACTTCCATTAGGCAAATCTGACCATAAAACAAACTATCCTCCCAATTCCTGGTTACAAGGAAAAACATAAAAGGAAGCAAGTACCAGCTCAATACGGAAGTGGTCTGATTAAGTGGATGCTAAACTACAGGACTTTTTCGCAGGCACAGACTGGAACATGTTCCGTGATTCATCCGATAACATTGATGAATCACCCGCTTCATTAATAAGTGCATTGACAACATCGTCCCCACAGTGTCTGTACGTACATATCATAACCCGAAGCCCTGGATTACAGGCAACATCAGCACTGAGTTTAAGGCTAGAGCTGCCGCTTTCAAGGAGCAGGACACTAATCCGGACTACCGACCCGCAACACTCACATCTGTAGCCATGAAATGATTTGAAAGGCTGATCATGGCTCACATCAACACCATCATCCCAGACACTCTGGACTCACTCCAATTCACATACCGCCCCAACAGATACCCAGATGACGCAAATCTCTATTGCACTCCACACTGCCCTCTCCCACCTGGACAAGAGGAACACCTACGTAAGAAAGCTGTTCAGCGTTCAACACCATAGTGCCCTCCAAGCTCATCACTAAGCTCAGGACCCTGGGACTGAACACCTCCACCTGCAACTGGATCCTGGACTTCCTGACGGGCTGCCCCCAGGTGGTGAGGGTAGGCAACAACTCATCCCCCACGCTAACCCTCAACATGGGGCCCCTCAGGGATGTGTGCTTAGTCCCCTCCCTGTTCACCCAGGACTGCGTGGTCGCACACAACTCCAACAGCATCATTAAGTTTGATGACGACATGGTAGTTGGCCTGATCACCGATGTGACAGCCTATAGGGAGGTCAGTGACCCTATCAGTGTGGTACCAGGACAACAACCTCTCCCTCAACGTCAGCAAGACAAAGGAGCTGATCGTGTGCTACAGTAAACAGAGGGCCGAGCATGCCCCATCCACATCGACGGGGCTATAATTGGAGCGGGTCGAGAGATTCCTCAGGTGTCCACAACAGAGGAATTATCATGGTCCACACTAGGGATGGGCATTTGAAATATTTTGACTGTTCGAGTATTTGCTTATTTTTTTTTACAGTACTCAATCCTAATTGCATCATATACACTACCGTTCAAAAGTATGGGATCACTTTTGTTCTTGTTTTGAAAGAAAATCACATTATGTCCATTAAAATGACAGCAAATTGATCAGAAATACAGTGTAGACATTGTTAATGTTGTAAATGACCATTGTAGCTGGAAACAGCCTATTTTCTATGGAATATCTACATAGGCGTACAGAGGCCCATTATCAGCAACCATCACTCCTGTGTTCCAATGGCACGTTGTGTTAGCTAATCCAAGTTTATAATTTTAAAAAGGCTAATTGATCATTAGAAAACACTTTTGCAATTATGTTAGCGCAGCTGAAAACTGTTGTTCTGAATAAAGAAGCAATAAAACTGGCCTTCTTTAGACTAGTTGAGTATCTAGAGCATCAGCATTTGTGGGTTCGATTACAGGCTCAAAATGGCCAGAAACAAAGAACTTTCTTCTGACATTCGTCAGTCTATTCTTGTTCTGAGAAATTAAGACTATTCCATGCGAGAAATTGCTAAGAAACTGAAGATATCGTACAACGCTGTGTACTACTCCCTTCACAGAACAGCGCAAACTGGCTCTAACCAGAATAGAAAGAGGAGTGGGAGGCCCCGGTGCACAACTGAGCAAGAGGACAAGTAAACTCAGCAAAAAAAGAAACCTCCCTTTTTCAGGACCTTGATTTCAAAGATAATTCACAAAAATCAAAATAACTTCACAGATCTTCATTGTAAAGGGTTTAAACACTGTTTCCCATGCTTGTTCAAGCATAAACAATTAAAACTTCTCTGGGATAGGTGGAAGTATTTTCACGTCCGGATGAAAAGCGTATCCAAAGTAAACTGCCTGCTACTCAGGCCCAGAAGCTAATATATGCATATTATTAGTATATCTGGATAGAAAACACTCTGAAGTTTCTAAAACTGTTTGAATTATGTCTGAGTATAACAGAATGTATTTGGCAGGTGAAACTCCGAGGACAAACCATTCAGATTTTTTGTTGTTGTTGAGGTCACTCTTTTCAATTAATTTTCATTGGGAATCCAGATTTCTACGGGACCTTCTTGCAGTTCCTATCGCTTCCACTGGATGTCAACAGTCTTTAGAAATTGGTTGAGGTTTTTCCTTTGAGAAATGAAGAAGTAGCACTGTTCAGAATGATGCTCGAGGGAAGTGTACTCTTTGTTAGAGGCGCGTGACCTGAAAGCTAGCTACACTTTGTTTTCCTCCGGTATTGAACACAGATCATCCCGTCTTCAATTTTATCGATTATTTACGTAAAAAAATACCTAAAGTTGTACTACAAAAGTAGTTTGAAATGTTTGGACAAAGCTTACCGGTAACTTTTGTAGTCATGTTGTGCGAGTTGGAACCGGTATTTTTCTGGATCAAACGCGCCAAATAAATTGACATTTTGGATATATATCAACGGAATTAATCGAACAAAAAGGACCATTTGTGATGTTTATGGGGCATATTGGAGTGCCAACAGAAAAAGCTTGTCAAAGGTAAGGCATGAATTATATCTTTTTTTCTGCGTTTTGTGTCGCGCCTGGAGGGTCGAAATAGGATTGTCTTTGTTTGTTTACTGAGGTGCTATCCTCAGATAATAGCATCGTTTGCTTTCGCCGAAAAGCCTTTTTGAAATCTGACATGTTGGTTGGATTCACAACAAGTATAGCTTTAATTTGGTGTCTTGCATGTGTGATTTCATGAAAGTTCAATTTTTATAGTAATTTATTTGAATTTGGCGCTATGCATTTTCACTGGATTTTGGTCAGGTGGGACGCATCCCACATATCCCAGAGAGGTTAATGAACATGCATCTGTGGAACAGTTATTACGACACTAACAGCTTACAGACGGTAGGCAATTAAGGTCACAGTTATTAAAACTTAGGACACTAAAGAGGCCTTTCTACTGACTCTGAAAAACACCAAAAGAAAGATGCCCAGGGTCCCTGCTCATCTGCGTGAACGTGCCTTAGGCATGCTGCAAGGAGGCATGAGGACTGCAGATGTGGCCAGGGCAATAAATTGCAATGTCTGTACTGTGAGACGCCTAAGACAGCGCTACAGGGAGACAGGACGGACAGCTGATCGTCCTCGCAGTGCAGACCACGTGTAACAACATCTGCACAGGATCGGTACATCCGAACATCACACCTGCGGGACAGGTACAGGATGGCAACAACAACTGCCCAAGTTACCCCAGGAACGCACAATCCCTCCATTGGTGCTCAGACTCTCAGCCTATTGCGGACAGAGGCTGGACTGAGGGCTTGCAGGCCTGTTGTAAAGGCAGGTCCGACATCACCGGCAACAACGTCACCTATGGTCACAAACCCACCGTCGCTGGACCAGACAGGACTGGCAAAAAGTGCTCTTCATTGACAAGTTGCGGTTTTGTCTCACCATGGTCGGATTCAACTTTATTTGGAATGGCAATGAGATTTATCACTTAGCTAAATAGTTGAGAAGAGATGTTTAACTCAAAACCTCATGCAACCGCAAAATGTCAGATAAAACATATACTGTACAGGATTTCTTGATAGAAATACTGTTTCAAAATGAAGAGGCGAGTGGAAAAATGTTTTCAAATACTTGTTTTTCCCAAGGGCTATTAGCAGGACAACAGACACGATGTGGTCCCAAAAACACCTCTCTGACATAAGGTCCAGCATATCTTTTAATGATGTAACTGAATGTCTCTGTTTAAGTTGTATTTTAGTGTTTTGAAACTTTGTGCAAGGCAATTGATCAGCATTAATATCTTTGTGGATGGGGCCTCAAAAGTGGCGCAGACACTGCATCACAGTGCAAACTGCGTTGCTACAGATGCTGGTTCGATACCTGTGTCGGCCGCAACCGGGAGACCCATGAGGTGACGCACAATTGGCCCAACGTCATCCGGGTTAGGGGAGGCGGGGTTGTCCTTGTCACAAAAGAATAGTAATTCTTATATAATAATAATATAAGAATAATATTCCTAACCCTAAGAATAGGCACGGTGGGCTTTTGGTTTCCCTCTATGTCTTTTTTTCACAAATTAGTAAAAATGTCTCACCCCATGTTCAATGGCCTTTTTCCCTTTATTCAGATTTCAAATAACCGAAAGTGAGCTATTTGTAAACAAAATCTCCCAAAAAAATTTTTTTTTTAAACAAGCCATAAAGTTTAATCCACCAGAAAAGACACAAAATATTGTGGTTAAACTCAAATCTACAAATTGATTAAAAAAACTTTAACAAATGGAAGGGGGAAAACGTATTATTACTATTATTATTAACCCTGCATTGTAATTATATAAAAGCCCCTTAGATATTCTGTGTTTTTGACTTGCGGCCTCATCCAGTGAGGGTTTTGTTTTCTTAGCAAGGGAGGAGAATTCTCCACCTGGGCGGACTGTGAGAGGATCACGCACAAACGCAATGATATCCTTGGGCATATCCTTGGGTCTTCAAAACCTGGTGGATAAAGTTGTCCCTCAGCTGATTTGGGACAAGGTGATGAAATCTTCCATCACCTCTGGGACAATGCTGCGGCCTGTCGTTTCTTCAGTGTGCTGAAGTGCAGTAGCCTTCCAGATGACAAGTCCAAATCGAACAACTCAATCTTCCTAGTAAAGGCCTCAAATTTCGCTACCAAGTCTACAACTCTTCCTTGTAACTGCAGATATAACCTGTTTAAGCTACAAAATGTCCCTTTATTTAACTAGGGAAGTCAGTTAAGAACAAATTCTTATTTACTATGACAGCCTACCAGGGAACAGTGGGTTAACTTCCTTGTTCAGGGGCAGAATGACAGATTTTTACCTTGTCAGCTCGGGGATTCGATCCAGCAACCTTTCGGTTACTGGCCCAACGCTCAAACCACTACCTGCCGCCCCAGCTTGCAGTTAACGATTCAATGTTTCTGCGTCGGGCCTCTATATGGGGCAGGAAGGCCACTGAAAGTTCTATGCTTAGATTCATAATTACGTCTGAGATTGCAAATAATTCAAACAGCGATATCTTCATTGCAAATAAAACACACTGGTTTGGCATTGGGAAAAGATGGAGAGATGAACGCATATCTCTGTACATTATTCTCTCAAACTTTGATTTTCATTATCCACATTTCTTCTTGATACTTTTTGCAAGCAACATTTCATCTAGCTATCAAGCAAATTGTTCTGAACAATTGTTGACGTTAAAAAAAGTAGTGTAGCCTACAGTAGGCTACATATACCTGTTTTCCCCACCAATCAATGCAGAAATAGACAATAATAATTGAATAGAGACAAAGATATTATAAGCGTAATCAGATCAAATTGTCACTGAATTTATTATGTACTAATCATGTGTTAAACATGTAAAATTTGTAGTGTAGGCCAATTAATTGTGCTAATATTAGATACTTTCTATGTTCTGGCCCGCCGACTATTGTCTCAGAAATTTTTTGGGGAGCCCGAGGCCAAACCTACAGTTGAAGTCGGAAGTTTACATAAACTTAGGTTGGAGTCATTAAAACTTGTTTTTCAACCACTCCACACATTTCTTGTTAACAAACTATAGTTTTGGCAAGTCGGTTAGGACATCTACTTTGTGCATGACAAGTAATTTTTCCAACAATTGTTTACAGACCGATTATTTCACTGTATCACAATTCCAGTGGGTCAGAAGTTTACATACACCAAGTTGACTGTGCCTTTAAACAGCTTGGAAATGCCAGAAAATGATGTCATGGCTTTAGAAGTTTCTCATAGGCTAATTGACATCATTTGAGTCAATTGGAGGTGTACCTGTGGATCTATTTCAAGGCCTAGCTTCAAACTCAGTGCCTCTTTGCTTGACATCATGGGAAAATCTAAAGAAAAGACATTGTAGACCTCCACAAGTCTGGTTTATCATTGGGAGCAATTTCCAAACGCCTGAAGGTAGCACGTTCATCTGTACAAACAATAGTACGCAAGTATAAACACCATGGGACCATGCAGCCGTCATATCACTCAGGAAGGAGACGCGTTCTGTCTCCTAGAGATGAACGTACTGTGGTGAGAAAAGTGCAAATCAATCCCAGAACAACAGCAAAGGACATTGTGAAGATGCTGGAGGAAACAGGTACAAAAGTATCTATAACCACAGTAAAACAAGTCCTATATCGACATAACCTGAATGGCAGCTCAGCAAGGAAGAAGCCACTGCTCAAAAACCGCCATAAAAAAGCAGACTACATGACAAAGATCGTACTTTTTGGAGAAATGTCCTCTGGTCTGATGAAACAAAAATAGAACTGTTTGGCCACAATTACCAGTGTTATGTTTGGAGGGAAAAAAGGGAGATGCTTACAAGCCGAAGAACACCATCCCAACCGTGAAGCACGGGGTGGCAGCATCATGTTGTGGGGGTGCTTTGCTGCAGGAGGGACTGGTGCACTTCACAAAATAGATGGCATCATGAAGAAGAAAAATTATGTGGCTATATTGAAGCAACATCAAGACATCAGTCAGGAACTTAAAGCTTGGTCGCAAATGGGTCTTCCAAATGAACAATGACCCCAAGCACACTTCCAAAGTTGTGGCAAAATGGCTTAATTAAGGACAACAAAGTCAAGGTATTGGAGTGGCCATCACAAAGCCCTGACCTCAATCCGATAGAAAATTTGTGGGCAGAACTGAAAAAGCGTGTGCGAGCAAGGAGGCCTACAAACCTGACTTAGCTACACCAGCTCTGTCAGGAGGAATGGGCAAAATTCCCCCAACTTATTGTGGGAAGCTTGTGGAAGGCTACCCAAAATGTTTGACCCAAGTCAAACAATTTAAAAGGCAATGCTACCAAATACTAATTGAGTGTATGTAAACTTCTGACCCACTGGGAATGTGATGAAAGAAAGAAATCACTCTACTATTATTCTGACGTTTCACATTCTTAAAATAAAGTGGTGATCTGACCTTAGACAGGAAATTTTTACTAGGATTAAATGGAATTGTGAAAAACTGTATTTGGCTAAGGTGTATGTAAACTTCTGACTAGTTGACGAACCCTAATATAGCTTACAGAGCCTTTTCATAAGTCCACTCAAGTTTCTTCAACTGTCTTCTGACTGTGCTTAGAGCGATGTTGTGCTGTGATGCCAGCAGATTCCAGACTGCATTTGTCAATCGCTCATCATCTTCAACCATCAGTGGCTTGATGGCTTGAATAGTCTCGCTGGAAATGGAATACAATGTGCAGCATACATTAAAGACCAGCAGTCAATTTATTTAAGCATTATTTTTTAGCATTATTAGGCCTACTTTACAGTATTGTAGCCTACTGTACCTGTTCATTTTCATTTTTGGAGTAACACAGGCGAATAGCACTGTCCGTGACCATAATCCCCAATTCAGTATTTTACCAACATGTTTAATTATTCAAGGCTCCTTTCTCTTCTGTGCTGGAGTTCTTTTAAGAATACTTACTGGAACACCCAAAGTCATCCAATTGTTATAATAGGATTTGAAGCAATAGCCTACCCATGTGTGGTCAACTACTTCAGCACCGTTTCACGCTGCTCTGAGACAAGCATGGGGACTGGTCTGATAAATTAATGAGATTTTTTATTTTTCACTGAATCTCCGTTTGGGTATTGGTTAGTCTACAATTAGGGTGTGAAAATGGTCACGTTGTACAGCGCCATATTTTCCTAATGGAAACCCTGAGGGTTTAGTTTTTCGTGGAATAGAAGCACTATAATATTAATTACATTAATTAAGCTACATTTCTTAAAATCAATCCCATATACTATGTTCTTACAAAAACGTTTTAAAATTCTCTAGTACAGCCAATATTACAAAAAGTTAAATGCTTCTCAAAGATGCCCTCTGGTGGTCAAACTAGCACTAACTAGCATTAATGGCAACAATGGCTGAAAGAACCACTGTATATGTACATGTCTACTTCAATTACCTCATATCCCTACACAATCAACTCGTTACTGGTAGCCCGTGTATACAGCAAAGTTATTGTTTCTCATTGTGTATTTATTCCTTGTTTTTTTATTTCTCTCTGCATTGTTGGGAAGGGCCCGTAAGTAATCATTTCAATGTTAGTCTACACCTGTTGTTTTACGAAGCATGTGACAAATAAAATGTTATTTGATTAGATTTGTATAACATCCCATGCTGTCAGTATTAATCATTGACCTCCCATGATATCTGCTGAATACTTTGTTTCCCCCCCCCATCATAAAATGGATGGATATAGATGATTGACTTACAAACTTGTCCTACATGGAATTTGTATGTTGATGTATGCCTCATCGTTTGTCCTTCCAACCACTGTCCGTCTCCCCGATGAATTGGAGGTAAATACTACTTAAAAAGATCCAATGAAGGTCAAAACGGATTCAATACAATGAATCCATTATTATCTACTTAATACAATTATACATCAAGTACAGCAATAGATAATCAAGAAAAAAAAATAATAATATTGAAGTACATCTAAAGTTTGGCTACCTTGTTATCAATGTTCTAAAACAGTGGGTAAAGTGCAATAAATGAAAATGAGTCAACACACACAAATACACTCACATACAGATGCACAGACTTCACCTGACGTAAAGAATCTACAACTACAGTTGGAGGCTTTAAAAGGTTCCTTATTGATCATTTGCTTTAGCAACCACACATCATTAAAATGTGACAGAACTCTAACAGGGTGATGCCAAGCGCCAAGTTCATTAGTAATTATCTAACAATAACTTCTGTAGTGAAATATGCCCAAGACAGTGCAGTTACATCCACATTTAGCAAATATTTTTTTCTTTACTGCAATACAGGTTAAGAATGCCTCCAATTGTATAACCACAACTATGTTTACTCATGTTTTTGGGAGTGAGTTTGTGTACTACACAGTGTACTTATATTGGTGTTTATGAGTTGAGCCGGTGTGTATACCGTTACGCCCTGATCTGTTTTACCTGTCCTTGTGCTTGTCTCCACCCCCCTCCAGGTGTCGCGCATCTTCCCCACTATCCCTGTGTTTTCTGTCTGTCTGTGCCAGTTCGTTTTATTCGTTCAAACCTACCAGCGTTTTCCCTTGCTCCTGTATTTGCTATTTTCCATGTTTTCTAGTATGCCGTTTTTTGACCTTTACTGCCTGCCCGCCATCCTGTACCTTTGCCTCTACTCTGGATCACCGATCTCTGCCTGACCTGACCCTGAGCCTGCCTGCTATTCCAGTGCCTTACACCCTCTCTGGATTATTGACCCGCCTGCCTTGACCTGTCGTTTGCCTGCCCGTTTAAAGAATACACTTTTGTTTCTTCAACACTGCCTGCACCTGTGTCATACCTTAAATCGTGATATATACATCCTTTATAAGGTGGTGTGTGTGTGTGTGACGACACCTTTCCATGCTATATCAGCAGAACCTCGACATAAGCACAGGGTTATACCATGCAATCACACAGTGGGCAAACACTTCTGAGATAAGGTAGATTAGTTTTGGATGGCACCACACCCAATAGCACAAGGAACAACACTTTCACAAACTTCTAACACTCACATTTGTACAACCCTTTCATGGCTATGAAAACAAACATAACTTCCCTTAGCCTTTGTGCTCTAAAAAGAATGATCTCAAGGTTTACTTAAAAACATAGTATTCAACATCAAAAAGTTATGATAACACCAACAAAATCAATAGCAAAATCAATAGCAAATTAAGTAGATTCCACAACCTTAACAACACTACCAGAACATTAATACAATGACACTAACTAAAAACACACACGCGTCACAACATTATCCATTATACTGCCATAACATAACCCCCTCACAGTCCTTGAATAACATTTGTAATCCCATTACAACACGAGCACCATTCACGTCAATCACGCCACTCTTTTCAACACTTTCACAACCAATACAAAACTCAATATCAACATTTGATTTACCGGTATAGTTGTCATCAAAACGTAGGCTATACTTCATCACTTTCTTTTTCGCAACCTCACTCCCACAGCTGTTTTTCTTCCCTCTCCCACCTCATTCCTTTCTCCTTATTCCTCCCTCTATTCTTCGATTTCAAGCCGTAATGGATATCAAGTTAGTAATGCTGTGTTTTTGCCATTTTATTTTTTTAACCAAATACACAGACAATACTTCAAATGAGTCACGAGTATAAACCTGTATAATAACAGTAAGTTTGCAGGATATCTTCTTTCACTAAAAGGTATTAACTGATTGCATTGTAGGTGAAGGGCAGGAGACCGGTTAACAAAGGATTTTTAAGCCTTGAGACAATTGAGACATGGATTGTCCCAATCAGGGGGTGAATGGGCAAGTCAAAAGATTTAAGTGCCTTTGAACGGGGTATGGTAGGTGCCAAACGCACTGGGTTGAGTGTGTCAAAAACTGCAACACTGCTGGGTTATTCAAGCTCAACAGTTTCCCGTGTGTATCAAGAATGGTCCACCACCCAAAGGACATCCAGCCAACTTGACAACTGTGGGAAGCATTGGAGTCAACATTGGCCAGCATCCCTGTGGAACGCTTTCAACATCTTGTACGCCTCAACAAATTGAGGCTGTTCTGATGGCAAAAGGGGGTGCAACTCAACATTTGGAAGGTGTTCCTAATGTTTTGTACACTCAGTGTATATCTCCCAGTCTTCCTCCAACAATACTCTCCATCATATCCAATTGTCATATTCCTGCTCTCTCCCGCCTTATCCTTGTTCAGGCCCATAGAGCAAACATGGAAAACAATGGGGAGTTTGATGGGTCAGCGACTACGTCAGCGTTAAACTCTGAGTCAATGAACGTGTGTGTATGTGACAGAGTGAAAAGTCTGCAAGTATACCGGACATGTCTAGGAGTACGTCAATATTTATCTGAAAGTGTATTAACACATGGGGCAACAGCCCACAATAGAAAGAAAGATGGTGTGTACAGTAATATGTCCATTAAGAATGCAGGTGCATGACACAGTGACAGGACACAAAGCTCCGAACAGTGTTCAGCAAACAAGTTTGAATAGTTTCTTTGGGCAACCAAAGCGTCAAAACACAAGTAAATATAGTTGGCCACTCAAGTTTGAAAGACATGTTCTTAAGTCCCTCTATTCAATAAAATGATGTCTATTCAATACATTGAGTACATGTTCTATTTTCCTTATTCCTCATTAGTCTACTATTTACCTGGTAGTCTCTTCAAAATTACATGGTAAAATGATAATTACATAATATTTCTGTATTAACAAATCAGCTTTTGGTTTCTTGAGGATTCATTAAAACAAGCACCGTGCTCCATTTTAATACCAGGTTAAATTCTGATACAAGTACCAAAAAAAAAAGTACCCACTGTTACCACATTATTTATTGGTTTGAGTACTTTTTAAACTCAAAATTACTTTATCCTACTTTTATGCACTAGCCACCTACTACTACTAGCCTTGGTGCAGACCCTAACACTGCAGCTCTATGAAATAAAGGCACAATCTCACTGACATGGTTGTATCTGACTTCTTTAATTGACATAGCTGCCAACTACACTTGTCATCACATGCTGCAGTTTTGGCCCCTATAGACTTAGACCCAAATTGAAAGACGAAAAGGGGTAGAATTAACAGTGGCCAATAAGACAGACAACTGCACCTCTTACTTTCTCTCAGTCTGTCCTGCCAGTCTTTTTACTCTCTCTGTCCCTCAGTCTTCCTACATCATCTTTCCATCCCCCCATCTCACTCACTCATCCCCACACCATAAACACCCGCTTCCCTCCCTCCCCCGCTCTCCAGTTTTTTGTCCCCTACTCTTTCTGCCTATTAATGGGGGTGAAGCGAATGAAGACACCAGGAGCTTCTTTAGAGAGTATCCCTTGAGGGCATTTGGTACAGAGGTAACTTAATGTAGCCTGGTCCCAGATCTGTTTATGCTGTATACCATGACACTGACCATAGGAGATGGCAAGACAGCACAAACAGATATGCAATTAGCCAGGCTACAGTTTATGTTTTAATGCAAAGGTCGATTGTGGGAAATGTCAAACCAGGGGCTGAATTACAAATCGACTCGAGAGAGCTAACGGTTGACTGATATTCTTTACGCCTATGGGGGTGCTAACGTTAATACACTGCTCAAAAAAATAAAGGGAACACTTAAACAACACAATGTAACTCCAAGTCAATCACACTTCTGTGAAATCAAACTGTCCACTTAGGAAGCAACACTGATTGACAATAAATTTCACATGCTGTTGTGCAAATGGAATAGACAAAAGGTGGAAATTATAGGCAATTAGCAAGACACCCCCAATAAAGGAGTGGTTCTGCAGGTGGTGACCACAGACCACTTCTCAGTTCCTATGCTTCCTGGCTGATGTTTTGGTCACTTTTGAATGCTGGCGGTGCTTTCACTCTAGTGGTAGCATGAGACGGAGTCTACAACCCACACAAGTGGCTCAGGTAGTGCAGCTCATCCAAGATGGCACATCAATGCGAGCTGTGGCAAGAAGGTTTGCTGTGTCTGTCAGCGTAGTGTCCAGAGCATGGAGGCGCTACCAGGAGACAGGCCAGTACATCAGGAGACGTGGAGGAGGCCGTAGGAGGGCAACAACCCAGCAGCAGGACCGCTACCTCCGCCTTTGTGCAAGGAGGAGCACTGCCAGAGCCCTGCAAAATGACCTCCAGCAGGCCACAAATGTGCATGTGTCAGCATATGGTCTCACAAGGGGTCTGAGGATCTCATCTCGGTACCTAATGGCAGTCAGGCTACCCTTGCCCTTGCCTTGATGACAGCTCTGCACATGATTGGCATTCTCTCAACCAGCTTCATGAGGTAGTCACCTGGAATGCATTTCAATTAACAGGTGTGCCTTGTTTAAAAGGCAATTTGTGGAATTTCTTTCCTTCTTAATGCGTTTGAGCCAATCAGTTGTGTTGTGACAAGGTAGGGGTGGTATACAGAAGATAGCCCTATTTGGTAAAAGACCAAGTCCATATTATGGCAAGAATAGCTCAAATAAGCAAATAGAAACGACAGTCCATCATTACTTTGAGACATGAAGGTCAGAACTTTGAATGTTTCTTCAAGTGCAGTCGCAAAAACCATCAAGCGCTATGATGAAACTGGCTGTCATGAGGTTACCAGCCTCAGAAATTGCATCCCAAATAAATGCGTCACAGAGTTCAAGTAACAGACACATCTCAACATCAACTGTTCAGAGGAGACTGCGTGAATCAGGCCTTCATGGTCAAATTGCTGTAAAGAAACTACTACTAAAAAGGACACCAATAAGAAGAAGAGATTTGCTTGGGCCAAGAAACACAAGCAATGGACATTAGACAGGTGGAAATCTGTCCTTTTGGTCTGATGAGTCCAAATTTTTGATAGTTGAACAGATGATCCCCGCATGCGTGGTTCACACAGTGAAGCATGGAGGAGGTGGCGTGATGGTGTGAGGGTGCTTTGCCGGTGACACTGTCGTTGATTTATTTAGAATTTAAGGAACACCTGAATTTCATGGCTACCACAGCATTCTGCCACAATACACCATCCCATCTGGTTTGTGCTTAGTGGGACTATCATTTGTTTTTCAACAGGACACTGACCCAACACACCTCCAGGCTGTGTTAGGGCTATTTGACCACGGAGAGTGATGGAGTGCTGCATCAGATGACCTGGCCTCCACAATCACCCGGCCTCAACACACTTGAGATGGTTTGGGATGAGTTGGACCGCAGAGTGAAGGAAAAGCTGCCAACAAGTGCTCAGCATATGTGGGAACTCCTTCAAGACTGTTGGAAAAGCATTCCTCATGAAGCTGGTTGAGAGAATGCCAAGAGCGTTTAAAGCTGTCATCAAGGCATAGGGTGGCTACTTTGAAGAATATAAAAGATATTTTGATTTGTTTAAAACTTTTTTGGTTACTACATGATTCCTTGTGTTATTTCATAGTTTTGATGTCTTCACTATTATTCTACAATGTGGAAAAGAGTAAAAAAAGAAAAGAAAAATCCTTCAATGAGTAGGTGTGTCCAAACTTTTGACTGGTACTGTACATTCTTAACTGAACATTGAGTGTGACCATCTACTGACTGTCCTCTATTGGGACCCCTGGGGGAAAGATGGCTAAAGGGTCTTGAATTCTCTTTACCTCCCTATGACTTCAATCATTCATTGGCTAATCTCCTTAGGATGAAAATAAGGACAGTCAGACACAAGGGCTGCTACTACAGTTGCTGCCTATACACTACTAGGTCAAAGTCTGAGTCATGCACATTTTTTAAACCCCTTATTTTTGCTCCCACAATTCTGAATCTGCAAAAGGTACTGTGTGAATGGGGTATGAGTCTAAGAGCAGAGTCGAGTTATTGCTGTAAAACTAGCAGTCTACCCTCATGTATTCCTAATGATGAAATACCTACTTAAGTTCATCTTTGTAGTGCTATGTTTTACTGGTGTTGAGCAAGGTGTTCTGAACAGGTGGACAGCCTCATAACTTCCTGTACTTTGTCTCCAGCACCTATGGTTTATTGTCCGACATGATGAAATCGGGTCAAGGACTGTGGATCTGTCTCCATCCGTCCGTTATGCCCAGTTTACATCGTGATGTATTTAATTACACCGTGCATCTTCTTCAAGGAGTCTTGCCCCGCTACTGAACAGACAAGTGTAGTGTTTGTAACGCAAGAGGAAAGCCTAACTCTCAGAGATCAGATTTATTTTGTGAGAATGCAAAATATGGCCTTTTCATTCAAGACAGGATAAATATATTGTTTCAGGTGATAATAGAACATGCTTTGTTCAGTTACTTTTCCCCTCAACTGGTTTTTCAAACTTTATAGCAAGTCAATCTAGCTTGCACTGCAGAGTAGCTAGCTAGCTTAAAGCTAGGCTGAAGATACCATAGAATTGGCTTAGCAGCCAATGTGTATTATTTAACATTACTCACTTATAGGAATGGGTAATCTTTTTAGAAGCTGCTAGCTATCCCATAAAGCCAATACCACATATTTTCATCTTCTGCGTTCTTCAGCGGCTCTGGCTGGACTGAAGACGACGCAAAGTTTGGAAAATGTAAAAGTATGTAGCATCCGTCTCGCAACAGAGTGTTGCGTTTCCACTCCATTGTGGACCTCCCCATTGAAATGCATGACATCCAGTGGAACGTAACGGAGTGCTTATGGGTAATGTGCATTCAAATTGCCATCGATAAAATACAATTGTGTTCGTTGTCCGCAGCTTATGCCTGCCCATACCATAACCCCACCATGGGACACTGTTCACAACTTTGACATTTAGCAAACCGCTCGCCCACACGACGCCATACACGTGGTCTGCGGTTGTGACGCAGGTTGGACGTACTGACAAATTCTCTAAAAGACGATGTTGGAGGCAGCTGATGGTAGAGAACATTTAAATCTCTGGCAACAGCTCTGGTAGACATTCCTGCAGTCAGCACGCCAATTGCACACTCCCTCTGAACTTGAGACATCTGTGGCATTGTGTTGTGTGACCAAACTGCATATTTTAGAATGGCCTTTTATTGTCACCAGCACAAGTTGCACCTGTGTAATGATCATGCTGTTTAATCAGCTTCTTGATATGTTACACCTGTCAGGTGGTGGATTATCTTAGCAAAGGAGAAATTCTCACTAACAGGGGTGTAAACAAATGTGGGAGAAATACATGTGATTTGAACATTTCTGGGATCTTTTATTTCAGCTCATAAAACCAACACTTTACATGTTGCGTTTATATTTTTGTTCGGTATAACACGGAACCCAAACCGGCTGCGCTCGTGCGCCATCGTGCATAGACTTATTTTGTCCCCCCACACCAAACACGATCACGACACGCAGGTTAAAATATCAAAACAAACTCTGAACCAATTACATTAATTTGGGGACAGGTTGAAAAGCATTAAACCTTTATGGCAATTTAACTCGCTTGCACTTGCTAGCTAATTTGTCCTATTTAGCTAGCTTGCTGTTGCTAGCTAATTTATCCTGGGATATAAACATTGAGTCGTTATTTTACCTGAAATGCACAAGGTCCTCTACTCCGACAATTAATCCATACATAAAACGGTCAACCGAATCGTTTCTAGTCATCTCTCCTCCTAGGCTTTTTCTTCTCCTGACTTTATATTATCATAAATTAGGTGCATTACCGCCACCGACCTAGTTCGTCTTTCAGTCACCCACATGGGTATAACCAATGAGGAGATGGCACGTGGGTACCTGCTTCTATGAACCAATGAGGAGATGGGAGAGGCAGGAATTGCAGCGTGTTCTGCATCAGAAATAGATCTGACTTCTATTTTAGCCCTTGGCAATGCAGACGCTCGTTGACGCAATAATTGAATAATATAGATTTCTACATTTATTTTGCGACGCGAGCAGTGTAGTCAGCCTGTACCTTTGGAGATATTTCACTTAGTGTAAACCACCTGCACGGTTTGCTCTGAATGGTTAAAACATTGCCATTTTATAGACCTCTAAACTGAGAGGAAAGCAAGTAGTAGTATATTGTATACAATGTAATAATTAGGCTACAGTATAATTGTATGTAAAATAATAACCCCACAATGTGGTCATGAAAACGTTGGTTATACCAACGCAAATGTGAATAAAATGAGACCATCGTTTTTGATGGAAGATGCTCGCATCTGACTCCACGAAACATTCGTTCACTGAAATACAACTGGACTACTACTTTAGTTGATAAAATAATTTGGGGGCTTATAAACTTTTTTCGTAGTGATATTTTGAATAAGAAGTTCTGTCTGCGGTTTTTACCTTTCTTCTTGGGTTTGAACCAATCCGCTTCTGCGCGAGGAACCAATAAATAGTTCCAGAGAAAAGAAACCTATTCCAAGCGGTCCAAAAGGAAACGAGCTCCAAAACACCAACTCGACTGCTTCTTGAATACTGCCAAACGTTTTGCAGGTCGAATGCTTACACGAAGTCTACTGTCATTTGCTTGTTGTTCCGTCTCAGGAGTGTTGCCAAAGACTCTTGTTGTGTTTCCCCTTGGTTTTCAAACGAGAACCGTAACTCCCTCCTCTCGACTCAAACAGCACTAACGCACCTTTTATTCGACGAGTTTTACACATCATTGGGTAATTAAAAAAGAGAACGCTTTTGGAATTTTGCTAAATCAATAAATGCAACTTTATTTGTATTTCAATTTACTGCTTGATTACCGATTGATATGATTTATAGACATTAACGTTACTTAAGTGAAAATCACATGTTGTGCACCTTGAAATATTGTTTTATTGTTCATGTTTTGTTTTTGTGTCGACTCTTTAATAGTAGCCTATGTAAAACATATTATATATTCAAATGTTATTCCAAAATGCTTTATCGCTCACAGAAGTGTTTTCCTATCGGCCTAGACTACTTTAGTAATAGCCTAGACATTTCATGAGACTATTTATTATATCAACTAATTTCAAGTTGATAATGGACCACATTAGGCTATCAATTAACTAGTTTTTTTCTGTATTGTTAATCTCACGTCAAATCATTAATGGCCCAATCCATGTATTCGTTTCTGTGCTTTATGGTTTGCTCCTGCAGAGGGCGACAAGACTGTAGGGAACCGGTTGGAAGCCAAATCTGTGCTCATCAGAAAGGTCGTTTTTTAATAAACAAATTACTCTATTTTAATGGAAAAATCCTCAAAATAGTGTACAGCTTCAATAATGGGTTATTACACAATGGTCACGCTCCTATTTACCAAAACACTTTTTTGAGGGATGGATGCTACTCAATAACAGCAGTCAGAACACCAATGACCAAGTGCAGAGGTGCAAAGCTCTGGTCCAAGTTAGAACATTAAGAGCTGATTAAAAAGAATGACCTGCACTATTTTTCTATTCCCTATGATTTGAAAAGTTTGCAAGGGGGATGATTCCAAAATGTAGTCACAAAACCTGTTGACAACAATGTTATTTTATTTAAAAGAACCACACTTAACACGGACAGTCATTAGGTATTATGATAAAGGTTATGATAAAATAAAACAAAAACATGTAAATTCTTAAACTTCTTTGAGAAACAGAAAAAGTTCTCACAAAAATACAATTCAACGACCAACATGATGTCACATTATTTGTCATGCATTACTGTATGATCGTGTCAGTAATGCTACTGGTTCAGTAGAGCATGGAGTGTTCAGAGTATTCACTGTATGCAGGAAGTCAGTATTGGATTAGTAGAAACACAGAACTGGAATTCCTTCTTCATCCTATTTCTATGAGTAGAACCTTTAAAAGTTGATTTGCTGTGCTATTTATACTGGTTAGTTATCTTAAAACATTTGTCCATCATGCATGTACAATACGAGAACACTTGGTAATCATGTTACGGACACAACGATATAGATATTGTATAGCATTATATTGTATAATTGTATTATACTGTATATAACATAATATATTCATATTTGGTAATGTAATGGAAGCTTAATAAAATTGTCAAAAACACATTTGGAAGACTAAAACCTACTAAATTCTGAGGTTTACGTTCAATTTCCATCCACCCTTTTAAGGGAAAAATACTAGATGTACAGATATGCCTCAGGTTTAAACACCCTACATGGTGCAATCCAGTACTGTACATCCCCAAATCAGTAACTTCACCATAAGAACAATATTGTCACCGCCTGCTATCAGTTGACCTTTACAACTGCAAAAGCACCATAAAAACATGCAATAAACCACAGTAATACTGAGCAAAGCTCGAAAAACAAGTCATGCTTGGTTTTCTTGTGTTTTACCCCATCGAGAGCCTTATATGACTTCTCACTCACGGAAGCCATCACACACTTGTATTTGTGCTCTTAGTAGAACTACCTCCACCACTTTCAATCCACCTGAAGTGCATTGAGCCTAAAACTAAGCCTTGACAGGCCTTTCGGGAAATAGTTTGATAGGCAAGAATTGTTCTGTAGATTCCATTCCACTTCATCAGGGAAAAGTCTCATGTAGGGACATAGAGCCTGAAAATTCCTTCTTGTGTGCCCAGCGTTTGTGTCAGCCTGTGTCTTGGTCTTACCCTCCCTCGAGGTCTGGTAAAGGGGGAGGGCAAATACTGTAGGCTTGGTTGGGTCACTGTTACGGGAAGTGTGCACTGCAGCTTGATGCATTGTCTCCCCCCTGGTGGACCCGTCTATGAACTGCTGCTGAGTCGCCGACGAATCAGAGATGATGGCTTGGTCTCCGTGTCCTCCTGGTCACTCTCACACTGTCTCTGATGACGAGGAGAGATATAGCAGGTTAGTTCTCTGTTACCTTACTCACACTATAGGGCAGACACAAATCATAGTGTGCTGGCTCGGTTATTTTCTTTCACATTGTTCTTTCCAGAATGGTTCCAGCAACTATGGTGCATGTACAACATTGCTTGTATTTGAATACAGTCAAGTTCTTTGCAATGTTTTCTACTTCCCCCTCCCTTTTTATTTATTTATGTGATTTTCCTCACTCATTCTACTCAAATATTTGGCCTGCATTTCAACTTCTGATGATATCACCCAACACATTAAAAGAGATTAGCAAACCTTGGATGATAAGCCATGAGTTAATGATACAGTAGGCTATATTACCTGTGTTTTCAAAGCCTGGAAATATTTTATGTATAGAATAGAATTTTTGCAATTAATAACATTTTTAGCAATAGAGGTTGAAATAGGGGGCACTCTTTATTCAAATAATGTAATAGGTTTCGTTCAAGTGTAACTCTTAGTTAAACTGTCATGACAGCCTTACTCACCAGTTCCTCATCCGCCAGTGCACTAGTCTTACATATCATCTTCAGTCGATGCAGCCGGTTACACACCCATACCATGTTATATGACATCTAGCGAGAGAAAGAAAAAAAGAAAGAAAGAAAGAGGAAAGGAGATATGAAAAGAGAAAGAAAGGAGGAGGATGTCGTGGGGACATAAGAGTCAGATGTTATAGACAGAAAAAGACAGTGTTATTTGACACTACGATGTATACACCCTGCTTCTCAATGTACACTGAAGAAAAATAAATGCAACATGCAACCATTTCAAAGATTTTACCGAGTTACAGTTCATATAATGAAATTAGTCAATTGGGGAAAGGGGGATACCTAGTCAGCATTGAAGGTCCCCAAGAACAGTGGCCTCCCTGATTCTTAAATAGAAGAAGTTTGGAACCACCAAGACTCTGCCTAGAGCTGGCCGCCTTGCATAACTGAGCAATCGAGGGAGAAGGGCCTTGGTCAGGGAGGTGACCAAGAACACGATGGGGACTCTGACAAAGCTCTGTAGAGATGGGAGAACCTTCCAGAAGGACAACCATCTTTGCCGCACTCCACCAATCAGGCCTTTATGGTAGAGTGGCCAGACAGAAGCCACTCCTCAGTAAAAAGCACATGACAGCCCGCTTGGAGTTTGCCAAAAGGCACCTAAAGGACTCTCAGACCATGAGAAGCAATATTCTCTGGTCTGATGAAACCAAGATTGAACTCTTTGGCCTGAATGCCAAGCGTCCCATCTGGAGGAAACCTGGCACCATCCCTACGATGAAGCATGGTGGTGGCAGCATCATGCTGTGGGGATGTTTTTCAGCAGCAGGGACTGGGAGACTAGTCAGGATCAAGGGAAAGATAAATGGAGCAAAGTACAGAGAGATCCTTGATGAAAACCTGCTCCAGAGCGCTCAGGACCTCAGAGTGGGGTGAAGGTTCACTTTCCAACAGTACAAGAACCCTAAGCACACAGCCAAGACAACACAGGAGTGGTTTCGGGACAAGTCTCTGGATGTCCTTGAGTGGCCCAGTCAGAGCCCAGACTTGAACCCGATCTAACATCTCTGGAGAGACCTGAAAATAGCTGTGCAGCGACGCTTCCCATCAAACCTGACAGCGATTGAGAGGATCTGCAGAGAAGAATGGGAAAAACTCCCCAAATACAGGTGCCAAATTTGTTGCGTCATACTCAAGGTTGTAATCGCTGCCAAAGGTGCTTCAACAAAGTACTGAGTAAAGGGTCTGAATACTTACTTAAGTATCACATTTACATGTTTAATTTGTAATACATTTGCTAAAATTTCAAAACCTGTTTTTGCTTTGTCATTATGGGGTATTGTGTGTAGACTGATGAGGGGGGAAAAAACACTTTAATCCATTTTAGAATAAGGCTGTAATGTAACAACATTTTGAAAAATTCAAGGGGTCTGAATACTTTCCGAATGCACTGTACATACAGTCACCAAGAAGTCTGCCAAATGTCTACCAAGCCTTCAAAATACGTCATAGAAGGTTTCAAACTAAGATCTTATCAACATATTTCAAAGGCCTGCCAGAGTTTCAAAGACACCTGCTGAGATTTCAAATTCTGCCATGGAGTGTGCTAGTCCTTGTATCACCAAAGAAGAAGAGGAAATAGGACAAGAAAATGTCCCTCCATTAAAACCCCAGAAGACGAGAAAGAAGCCATAACCCTTCTCATGTTATTAGGGATTCAGTTTGTCTGGTTCTTCTCACTTCAACTGAATTTTCCCCAAGTTTGAGTTATTCTTTTGTAAAACAGATTTTTTAATTAATAAATGCTTTAACCATTTTAGGCAATCAAAGTTCTTTCAACGTTACAATGTACATTACACCATATCTGGGCGATATACAGGACTTGGATCCCTAATGACATAGGTAATAGTCTTCTTCTGGGGGTTTTAATTTAGTTATTAAAAAAAATCCTATTTCTGCCTTTTCTTTGGTGATATACATATTACTTCACCCCCCCACACACACAATATTATTAGCACTCAGTAACGACAGCAAAATACCTAGCGCTGCTAATGACGTAGCTAAACCATATAGTGCTGCTATGGTCATAACTAGCGACGCTAATGACGTAGCTAACTAGCGTTGTTAGCTAGGTTTGCTAACGATTTAGCTAACTAGCTAGCGCTGCTAACGTCGTAGCTAACTTGTTACCGCTGCTAACTACGTAGCTAAATAGATGGCGCCGCTAACGTCTTAAAACTAAGTTGTTAGCGCTTCTAACTACGTAGCTAACTAGCTAGTGCTGTTCATCTGAACAAACATCACAGGCAAAAATATTTCTAGACTCCTTAACAAATTTACGGCCTGAAATATTTTGATGGTCTTTGAAATATTTAGCCGCTTTTCACAAAACTTAACAGCATGAAATATTTCACTGGCAGAAATATTGAGTAGACCGAAATATTTAGCAGGCCTTTGAAATATTTTGCAGCTTTCGACCAAACTTCAGGCCGAAATATTTTGCAGCCTATCAAACTATTTTGACGCCTTTGAACAAAATTCGCAGCCTATTATTTTGAAAGCTGGTTAGCCCATTAGGGAGTAGACTTGAAAAGGGCCATTCGAACAAAACGTTGCCGCCTCACATTCATGTCCTATTTGTTAATTTAGCTCCAGAAGACAAGCAATGACCTCAGTTTGATTTCATTATGTTTAATAAAACACATGCACATTTTCAAGATTTGAGCTTCATTCAGTGTCATAATAATATGTGATATGGCATAAAATGATATGATATAAATAGGCCATATATCCTACTCACCTTCCATTTCCTCTTGGCATTGAACCTCTTAAAGTTCTTCATGTTGATGGAGGAGCGATTCCTGTTGGCCACCTGTTTCCGTGTCAGAGGCTAAAAGAGAGGGATAGATAATAAGTGAAGGAGATACAATTAATCAATGTAGAGATTAAAAACAGATACACATATTAAACGTGCATTATACCACAGCCTTTCTGAATACTCATTTCTGATTGATTAGAACGGCATTCTAGAATGGACATTAAAACCAGATAACGGGACAGTTGGAAAATATATCGGGACACCTTGCATTCGTGAAGCAATAAGCGCCTACACATGCAAACTTTACTTGCTACAAAGTTACAGAAACCTAATCCAACAACCACACAAACGCAGGTCCAGCGAGGGAAAAAAAATAGCTACCATTGATTTATTTTTGCAGAGATATATTTTTTTAGCATCTGATGTAACGTGGTGAGTGATACGTGTATTTCTCTGTTCCTACTGTTGCAGTCATGACGAAAGTGGCGCTATGCTGTCAAATACTCCCACGTTTATAGTTTGACCAGCTGTTTTCATCAACTGATATATTTTAATTTGCTTGTCATATTGGCAGGCTTGCTAGCAACAAACTATTTAACCTAGCTTCTAGCCTAGTGTTTGATATGCAACGCTATCTCCTCGTAATTAACAGTGTTGAGTGTTCTGACGAGAGGGCCAACTTTTCTAGCTATGCCAGGCAAAATCGGGCATTATCAGCTCATTGTTATGGATGCATCCAAATGAATGTCAATAGAAAACAGCTACTGCAGAGGTCGTGACTGTGTTAGCCGTTGGATAAGAACGTTGCCATGGAACATAAAGAACGAACGACTGGGTCGTCCATAAATATCAAAACTATACGAATGAAAGACTGGGTCGCGTGTCTTTCTACCGGTACATGTGTGCTTATAGTATTGTTTTCTTTGGCAACTGTGGTATAAACGCCAACGTTCTGTACTTTACCTCTGCTTCGCCTCGTCCATTATTTCCAAGGTAATGTACAGAATGTCAGCGTTTATCCTTTCCACATTAAACAGTTTGTAAGGAGCAAAGCCTTGTGCTGCTGACTCTTACCTTGATCCAGGGGTGCTGTAGACACTCCTCAGCTGTAATTCTCTCACTACACATAGACAGACCGACAGAGAGACAATAAGATCAGTGCACACAGACACCACAGGCGGTCAGACAAAAGGCAATCTATTAATTTGATACGCGAGTTCATATTCTATCAATAGCGTCTGAAATAGAAAGCTGTCATTCTCAGCTGTCGTTCTCTCACTACACAGAGACAGACAGACAAGTAACACAGAAAGTTAGACAAAGGGTGATCTATTCATACAATACACAGTTCCTATTCATTCTATCAATAGAGGCTCAAAAGAAAGTATAGTGGCTGAAAAAAAACTAGTATCCGTCCATTTACAATAGGTGCAAAGTCACAAAATAAGTGATGCTTTCACTATTCCAGTCACGTTCCATATTTGTCTTGACATCATAATAGGCCAAATTACCCATGACCAATGCATTATTTACTTCTGATCTTTCACTAAGAGCTTCTGGATGAAGTCTTTGGCCATGGCGCTGGTCATGCTGAAGTGGTGGTCATCAAACTTATAGTTCAGGGCTATGATGTTCCTCAGCGTCTCCTCGTCTGTGTCCCCTTGGAACGGGGACATACCACTCAGTCTGGAAAAAGGGGAGTCAGAGGAAAGAAGGTTGCTGTTACTATTGCCCAATTCCAAGTCAACAGAGAGGAAGATGGCGCTATTGCCACATTGTTAATACCGATCTGATTAACTCTGCAAATAGCAGTGCTGGGTGATTTGAAAAGTCATAGTCAATCGATCAATAATATAATAATACTTATAGCAAAAATGTTTGTAAATTAAAGATAATCTGTTGAAACAATGAGAATAGAAAGGTTCAGACCTTTTGTGAAACATCACAGCACATTTGAAACATATATGGCAAAGATAAATCAAAACTGGATGGTGTTCAGAGATGGATGGGAGGGGTTGAGGGTAGCTGAAGGATGGGACTAAAGATAGCTATTGTAAAATACACTGTGTCCATAAAATGTATATAGTATGTATAAACTAGAAGTAGAAGCCTAAGTGTTGTTGTCCATTAGTTTAATCCAATTAGGGGAGGGGTGGTAGAGTTAGGAGAAAATAATAAAGGCAAAATGATATAAACTCAGCAAAAAAAGAAATGTCCTCTCACTGTCAACTGTGTTTATTTTCAGCAAACTTAACATGTGTAAATAATTGTATGAACATAACAAGATTCAACAACTGAGACATGAACTGAACAAGTTCCACAGACATGTGACTAACAAATGGAATAATGTGTACCTGAAGAAAGGGGGGTCAAAATCAAAAGTAACAGTCAATATCTCATGTGGCCACCAGCTGCATTAAGTACTGCAGTGCATGCTGTGACACACCGCCCCAGACCCTCCACCTCCAAATCGATCCCGCTCCAGAGTACAGGCCTCGGTGTAACGCTCATTCCTTCGACGATAAACGCGAATCCGACCATCACCACTGGTGAGACAAAACCGCAACTCGTCAGTGAAGAGAACTTTTTGCCAGTCCTGTCTGGTCCAGCGACGGTGGGTTTGTGCCCATAGGCAACGTTGTTGCTGGTGATGTCTGGTTAGGACCTGCTTTACAACAGGCCTACAAGCTCTCAGTCCAGCCTCTCTCAGCCTATTGCGGACAGTCTGAGCACTGATGGAGGGATTGTGCGTTCCTGGTGTAACTCGGGCAGTTGTTGTTGCCATCCTGTACCTGTCCCGCAGGTGTGATGTTCGGATGTATCGATCCTGTGCAGGTGTTACACGTGGTCTGCCACTGTGAGGACGGTCAGCTGTCCGTCATGTCTCCCTGTAGCGCTGTCTTAGGCGTCTCACATTATGGAAATTGCAATTTATTGCCCTGGCCACATCTGCAGTCCTCATGCCTCCTTGCAGCATGCCTAAGGCACGTTCACACAGATGAGCAGGGACCCTGGGCATCTTTCTTTTGGTGTTTTTCAGAGTCAGTAGAAAGGCCCCTTTAGTGTCCTAAGTTTTCATAACTGTGACCTTCATTGCCTACCGTCTGTAAGCTGTTAGTGTCTTAACGACCGTTCCACAGGTATGTTCATTAACTGTTTATGGTTCATTGAACAAGCATGGGAAACAGTGTTTAAACCCTTTACAATGAAGATCTGTGAAGTTAGGGATTTTTACAAATTATCTTTGAAAGACAGGGTCCTGAAAATGGGCCGTTTCTTTTTTTTGCAGAGTTTACATATACACACAATATATGGGGGATTGGAAATGATGCAGACAATTACATTAATGGAAGCCACAATCTATCTACCCCACCACAAAAAAAATATTTTAAAAATCATTAAAAATGAAGGGTTATGGTAGGCCAAGGGTTGATTTGGAATTGGGCATATGTGTGAATCCAAACGTACAGTAGCACCCCCCTTTTCTCCCCCAACTTACAGTATGTAGGTGATCACTCCGATGCTCCTATAGGGGGAGGCAAACACAAACAAAGAAAAAACGTTGTTGTTATTTTGCTCACGGAGGCCTAGAGAGACTCAGTTATTATCTCATTATCTTAACTTTATTCCAATGGATGTAGACATTAGAGCTGTTGTGGTGAGTAGTTTTTTAATGCTTGCTTTTGTATTTCTAAAAGTACTATAATCAGCTGTCTCTGGCAATTTCCTGTTTAAGGTTCTGGTGGAGAGGCATGACACATCGAAAACATAAGCTTGTCTGTTTTTCCCTAAAATAAACCTCAAAGATAAACACAGCCATCTGAATGCTCCTTTACTTTTCGGGGATAGTCACAATGTGAAATGTCCTGGGGTAAGAATTGTTCTTTTTTTAAGTCCCTCAGTTTTGAGCACCATTTATTAACATTGTGCTGGAGCGCATCTAGGTACACTCATATTCTACTGTACTACAACCAAATCCAACCATTTAGACTCCGACCAGTTCATTTCTGTGTATAAAAACACCGTATTTGATTTGATTTAGTCGAAACCCACTAGAGAATCAGATTGTTATACAGTGTCTGAACACATAGGGTGTACCTAATGCATTCAACCAGAAACAGTCACACTGTTTAGGGAAAGCGTGCCTACACATGTCCAAACGCATCCCAGGGGCTTATTCATCAAGATGGAAGGGGGTCATTTTAGGTGTCTGTATATGTTGGAAGAGGGGGCAGTACACACACTCACCACATGTCGACAGCTGTGCTCAGAGGTTCGTAGTTGATCACTTCAGGGGCTGAGAGAGAGAGAGAGGAAGGCAGTTAACCCCCAACAACAACAACTGCTCCCTGGGTGCTGATGACGTCGATTAAGGCAGCCCCCTGCACCTCTCTGATTCAGAGGGGTTGGGTTAAATGAGGTGGAATTCATTCAGTTGTGCAACTGACTAGGTATCCTCTTTCCCTTGTATTTACTGAAATGCTATACTGGTTTGGCAATATCTACAAATTGTATTTCATGCCAATAAAGCAATCGGAGAAACATGTCTATGCATGTAGCTGCATTTATGACAAGCCCAGAAGGCCTGTCAGACTTCACACTGCCTGAAGGAACAATTTCAAATTTTTAAGAATTCAAAATGAACACTGCATTCATCAGAAAAACATGAATAGATTGTTCCTACAAGTCAAATAACTCCAGTGGCTTTGAGATAACTTCCTCCACCAGTCGCATTGTATTACTTAAACCTACCGTACAGTAGCTGCTACTGGTGGGAAAACACATTTGAATTCCAAACAGGAAGAGCTTTGTAACCATGCCAACCTTATCATGCTGGCCAAATCTGTGTTGAAGCAGCTAGTGTTTGACAACAGCTCTTTGTCTTGGGGCAGCTGTTAGGATTTTAAAGATATTTTTGCTTTGTTATGCATTTTTGCTTTATGATATACTGTTTTACTAAATTTGTAGATTTTAAATATATGTAGAATATAATTATTATATTGATAAGAGGTTTCTTACATTTTCTGGGTTGGGGGTGTATTTTACTTATGACTGAAATAGCGACTATCCTATATCCTCCAAATCACTTCCTGTTTCAACTGGATTTGCAACCCCCCTAGTTTATCATAACACCATCAACCCAGATCATGACACTGCACTTCTTTCACTGTCTCCATGGAAAACGCTGGACCTGGAAATACACGCTAACTTCCACAGAACACAGTAAGGACTGCATTACAAAGGGCCTGTTCCAATTCTTTAATAATGCATCTGTTGTGAAGGGTCATGCCACTCCTACAGTCTTCTAATTGTCTCCAATTACCCTAGACCGTGCCCCTTTCCATCACTTCTGTTTCCACGCCTAAATCACGCCACTTTTGTCTTTTCCCACCCCTTTCAGGTTCTATTTAAGTGGCATGCTCCTTCCTACACACTAGAATAGTTTGCTTGGTGATGCCACGAGGTGGCTCCATCCTGCCATTGTGCTTGATATGATTAAGTAAGTGCCTTATATTGTAGGAGAAATGTTAACCATGTATATTATGCTGCCTGAACTTGTTATGTTGTATCCTTTATATCCCTGCTATGCTAATAGGCCTTTTGTGTTTAGCCCTGGCAGCCTTCTTAGTTTGTAGTTATATGTTAAGCTCATTCCCTATAAGTCACCTGGCACTACTTTGTCACGTCAGCAGCTTTATGTTGTGTTCCTAATGTTTCCCTTTTGAATCTCCCTTCCTGACCACTACATCCAATCCTATCTCCAAGGCCTTAAGAGCCACATCCTAAAGCACAAGCCCTACCTCTGTTCCAAAACACTCCCCCATGTGCCTCTGTTCGTTCCTGTGTTTGAACTTTGTTTAATAAATACCCCTAAACCTGGATTCTTGTTCCATCTCCTGATTCTCATTCTGACTGATGCACCATGGTGGCAGAAACCGTCCTGAACCTAGCTTACAGTCTGTCCTAGTCTTTTTCTAAAGTATCCTTCCTCCCTCCCTCAATCAGTGGTGGGACAATTGGATATAACGAAAGCAATGTGTTTCAAGAATCCAGTACTCAAGAATCCAGTCATGTCAGTGCTTCACAGCAAAGCATGAGGAAGGATGCATTTACATGGTATTTAAACTGGGCCTAACTCATATGAAATGACTGTACTACTCACGAATATACTGGGGGGTGCCACTCATGCACTTGTACTCCTCCCCTGGCTGGAAGCGGTGGGCCAGCCCAAAGTCGATGATCTTAATGTCAGTGTTTGGCGCCATCTTGGCTGACAGCATGATGTTTTCCGGCTGATTGGGGAAGGGGAGTAAACATGTTACATGCAAAAGGTCAATCTGACCATAATGGTCAATTGCATGCTGACCGCACTCTGACCGACCGGCACGCAAACAGCATGTTCATCAACACTAGTGAACAGGCACACTCCGTTTAGTGGCACCTGTGGATACAAACATGACCATGTGCGGTAAGCGTGCGGCATGGACATTTCTGCTAATAAGTAGCAGTATCAGCATGTTTGTCTTATGTGGTTTTGGGATGGATGAATACAGATATGCTCTTCTCTTTTCACAAGTACTTATGCCTAAAAGCCTAGGATTTTGGATTCAATAAATGGACAGGCTTTGATGTGTTACTATTTTCATGCATACTACTACATTAGCAGTGTTATTGGGGAGGTAAGAGGTTAGATGTAAATCACTACCACAGACTATTGCAGCACAGGATTTCTAAATGTCATATGGAGTGAGTAACAAACTAAAGATATGTAAAATCAATACACTAGCATAATTTACCTTTAGGTCAAAATGGCCTATTTGTTTGCTGTGCATAAAGCCCACACCCAGTAGTATCTGCTTCATGAACTCGATCGCTTCGCTCTCTGTCAGGTTCTCCTTCTCAGCAATGAAGTCAAACAGCTCTCCTCCACTAATACTGAAAGAGGAAGGAGGAAAATAAATGGAGAGAAGTGTTAGAACTTAACTATACTACATAATTCAGCTACTTCATGGAATCAATGACTTGCCCTGCATGTATGACCTGGGTTCAAATAGTATTGTTTTCTCCTTCCTCCCCTCCCTCCACTCACAGCTCCAGCACCAGCACCACCTCGGCCCGGCTCTCGAACACATCCTTAAGGGCCATGATGTTGGGATGCTGCAGGGCCTGCAGGACCTCCACCTCCCGCTCCACGCTCTTCCTCTCCATGCCCAGCCGGCTGCTGGCGCACTTCCTAATCTTCAGGAACTTCCCAGCCCAGTGAGCCCCCGTGGCCCGCTCGCGCACCTCCCGCACCTGCCCAAAGTGGCCACTGGGGCGGCGACAGAGTGCAACAATTTATTTACTTGTTTGGAAACATCTTGAAATGGGTAGGTACTACCTGAGTTTGTCCAATAAAAATATGTTCCTCCTGAACACAACACAGATGTATTTATGTAGCTGTTCTGCTATGTCATTTGTGATGTTGAAAAGCAACAAGACTCAGACATGAGTAGTTTCTTTCTATTCACAATTCGGTCCGTTTCTTTATTATTTCAATTGCATACGTTGAATTTTAGTTAACATTGACCTATGCAACAAGACAGCATATGCAAAATTGACCTTGAAAAGCAACTGAATTAAGAGTTATAATCGCTTCCTCACTTAAACAGCCTCATACAAGAATACCTTTTATAATGACCATCCTTACCTCCCAAGTACTTCTCCAATCTCATAGAGGTCTTCCACATTATCAAGCTTATTAAAGACTGCCATACTGATCTTCTTCTCTTCAGTTTCACCTCACTGTATGTTACTGTTGGTTCACATCCATGTGCTGCATGGTGCTTTCAACTATGTCTTCACAAGGTCGGGACCTGAACAAAGAGAGAAAGAAAACAATTAATATCACAGTTCTAAGGCAAATGTGATAGCATGCAGGGGTATTCAACTCTTACCCTGTTAGGTCCGGAGCCTGTTGGTTTTCTGTTCTACCTGACAAGTAATTGTGCACACCTGGTGTCCCAGGTCTAAATCAGTCCCTGATTAGAGGGGAACAATTAAAAAATGCAGTGGAACTGGCTTCGAGGTCCAGAGTTGAGTTTGAGGTGCATAGGGGATGAATTGAATCCTGACTTTTTTAAATTATTATTATTATGGACCCCATTAGCTAATCTTTCTGGGGTCCAAACACAAGGCACATCACACAAAAAACACCACTACATATTTACAACACAAAACCAATATTGAGACGTGCACCCGCAACTCAAATGTTCAGACATATCTTCAGTTGAGGCCAATGGATGATTTTAGCTCGAGTCCAATCTGAAATATCTGAAATTAGGATTCCGCTCATAATAAGAAGAAGGCTCTATAGAGCTCGCCAGCTTGTAGTTCTAAAACACGGAAATGAGCTACCTCTGGTTCGTTCAGGCATCCCTATGGGAAAAATTAATGGCGAAAGAATAGGGTTCTGGAATAAACGCAGAAAATAAGGTCTGAGGTTAACACAGGCTTAGGAGATCTTATATGTTTTGTTATATGAGATAATAGCTGTCAGTTAACATGACCGTTATTAATTATGAAGCCTTTGTGTTTTTTTAAATTACATAAATTCACAAGAAGTTAGCTAGCTGATGATCTCATAGAACAAAACGTACAAGATCTCCTAAGCCTGTGTTCACAGCATTTATACAAAACTTCTACAAAAATGCCATTCATTTTCTCCATAGGCTTTGTCCAACGAACCATGGCTGATTTAGTGCTTACAAAAAGACCCCATTACTGTTTCTATCTATTGCAGCACAAATAACTTAAAACCACAAATAGTGATAGAACAATGACTCAACAGTAGTGGCATGAGGGTCATTCCATTTGATGTCAATCACTTTTTTAACAAAACTTTCTATATGCATTTGCCCATGGTAGAAGTGGTCAGAAAATAACTTTTTGAACATGAATGCCAAAACATTTAGGAGATAGAGGTGCTCAAAGTTGACCCATTTTGCATACCCACCCTACCCAGTGGTGGAAAAAGTATCCAATGGTCATACTTGAGTAAAAGTAAAGATACCTTAATAGAAAATTGCTCAAGTAAAAGTAAAAGTCTAAAAGTATTTGGTTTTAAATATACTTAGGTATCAAAAGTAAATGTAACTGCTAAAATATACTTAAGTATTGAAAGTAAAAGTATAAATAATTTTAAATTCCTTATATTAAGCAAACCAGACGGCATTATTTTCTTGTTTTTAAATTTACGGATAGCCAGATAAGTGCATGAATTTGACCATTTTCCTGTCCTGCTAAGCATTCAAAATATAACGAGTACTTTTGGGTTTCAGAGAAAATGTATGTAGAAAAAAGTACATAATTGTCTTTAGGAATGTAGTGAAGTAAAAGTAAAAGTTGTCAAAAATATGAATAGTAAAGTACAGATACCCCAAAAAACTACTTAAGTAATACTTTCAAGTATTTTTACTTAAGTACTTTACACCACTGACCCTACCATGAGACATCCATATCTTCATCACTGGAAAAGATACACGGCTGAGTTTGATCATTTAAAAGCTTTCAAAAGGGTTGTCAAACTATTTGATAATTTCGTATATAAAAAATGTTTAGTAAAATTTTTTCCTTTTTTAACATTTAACGTTAATTATCTTTTTTCTTTTTCACATATGTTGTAGCTTAGACCATATTTTACATCATCTGAGGTGTTTGTGTTGTGCCCGCCTTCGGTTGAGACAGGGTGGGTGTCATGTTTTGGCTGATATATGTACTAAAATGGGGATACAATAGACATTTTAACTTTCAAATTGGAGCACAAAGATGGTGGAAGATCAACAGATCAGAAAATGTGACTTGAATGGGAATCAGTGGTTGGAACCGGTTCAGGGAACCGAACCGAAAACCAAAAAAGCACGAAAGTGATCGCTAGTGTTTCGGAACAGAACGGTTATTTTCAAATCTTGAGAACCGTTTAATAATGTTATTTTTAGTTCCAAAAATATTCCTAATTTCTAGAGTATAATTCTGTAATTCAGTGACGTTATAATGCTAGTAATAGCATAAACACATTCCAATTCACGTCATGATGTTCAGTGCTTCAAGTCAAGCACACTCCATGTCCACCACTCTCTCTCGCTCTCTTTTTGGGCTTGCCTGTTTTGCATGTTATTTTGGCATTAATACGTGTCACATATCAGTTTGCAAACAATGTAAAACATATATATCATTGAGTTAATAAAGCGGCATACAAACATGGTCTCTTTTTTGTTTTCTTGAGTAAGAGAACTCCAAAATGCAGGTGTTTCAGCCTAGCTCAGTGCATTCTGTGGTGGTGGGGCAAGCCAGCAGAAAATATGGAGCGTTACACTGTGATTGGCTCAGTGTTCTGTCACTCATGGAGACACTACGTCACCTCCAGGTCTAAGGGTAGACTTCGAAAATGTTAGCCCATTGGGTGCTGCCATAGAGTTACATTAGAAGTGCCCATCCAAGAAGGCTCAAGGTCATCGGCCACAGATAAAATGACATCAATCACATTATATCTACAGTAACTTTGATTGGACTGATCATGTCAACATCATACTTTCAAAATCTTAGCTAGCAGTCATCATCATGAATCAAGTCGACAATCTACTGGCAAATCCTTTTTAATCTTTGTCATATGAAGAGAAATAATGAAGAGATATTATAGATTAAACGTATCGGTGCTCATTGGTCATTGGACATAAACATTACACAACAAGTTGGAAATCGCAAGTTCAACAATGAGTGGTTTGGAAGGAATCAGTAGCTAACTGTAAGTTCAAGACAACTGGAAACTTGGGAAAAACGAGCTACGACTGGGACAATACATTTTAACTTTCATCCAACTCGGAATTGTAAATCAGGAACTCTGGCCTCTTTCTAGAGCTATGACTGAAGATCACTGACGTCATCATGATTCAACCTCTTTTTTTACAGTTCCAAGTTGTCTTGAAAGCACCATAAATCCAAAGAAGGCCTTTGATGATAACATTTGCCCACGAAGGACCACCGTGCTACCTTCCTGTTCCAAGTGAGCACAGCACAACAAGGTGAGTCCAGAAATGTCTTGTATGCTGCTGCATAAATTATGTAATATGCCAGGGAGACATGTATATACTGTAGCTAAGAAAGTAATACTAAGTGTATGTTGTGTAGTAAGCTGTTGTGCCTCACCCTAATAATTTGGTCTATTTTAATTTCTTAATTTTCACCTACTGTTCTGACTTAGTGGTGCACATGTAGCCTATAACCTGTTTTTGAGAAATGTAATAATCTAATATTGTAAGAGCTTTCATTGTCTGCTTAAATGCCCCCTTTATTTATCCTACGGTTCTGACTTGGTGTACAGGGAGAACACTGTAAGAATGGCCCATGTTCTGAATTCTGTCGCTGTACATTTCAAGAGTGCTGAACAAATAGTTATATTGACGACATCCGTCCTAGCTCGCTCATTAATGTCTTAATCGAAATTACGGATTGCCTCTTATCCGCTTGTCATCCCCTTATGCCATAGTTTGTACATCTCAATTGTCAGTAGAAACCACATTTGTTCAAGCAAGTCAGCCATATCAGCTTGGTTTTTTAAAAGGCAGTAAATGAGAATGAATAAACTGTTACGCTGCCAGACAAGGCTCCGCTGATAGCCAGGTGTAGCAGTGGTAAGGTGTTGGTACTGCTGTTGGGACAGTTTTATGTACGCCCTAACAGTTTTAGGGCAAAGTTTGTCACCGTTATAGTGCAATTCATGTATTGTTTAGTGTTGTGTTGTGGCTTTGCTGGCATGCATCCCACATTTTTCACTTTTTTTGTCCCACCAAGATTTACATGCTAAAATCGCCACTGATCTAGACATTCTCACATTTCTTTTAGACTAACATTTAGTTTTCAACAGTGGTGATTTGTATAAACCTAGCTGTCTGTCTCTCCGACATTTGCAACATTGTTTCAATATTCAAATTCAATCTCGAACTATCCCATAGTAATGAACGTGTAGGGGTCGGGATGAGGAATAGAGGCAGGCAGCGTTTCTCAGCCAGTCGAAATCATGAATCAGCTGGCATAATTTTTATGGATATATACAAAGAAATGTCAATTGAAAAAAGGTCAAATAAAACAAAGAACAGCTAGTTTGCAGTCTTTTCAGCTTCAGTTTGAAGTTATTGTGTTAGTTGTGTTGTTGGCTTGCTCCTTTGAACAATAGTGTCCTAACGAGAGAGAACATTTTCTATGCCAGGTGAAATCGTGCCTCATTAGCTCATTGTTATGGATGTATCCAAATAAATGTCACAACAAAACAGCTTAAACAAATGCAGCTACTGTTGTTATTCTGTCTGCACTGTTTGATGTCACTATAAGTTAGCCGTAGTTGGCTAGCTAGCAAGCGAGGGATAAGAACGTTGCCAGCCAGTATGGCAATGGAACATTTAGAACAAACAGATACAGAACAAAAAGACTGAACGACTGGGTCATGTTTCTGGCAACTGAACCAACAGAACGAACGACCAGCCGGCTTGGGTAGCAACCCTAGATTTGTTTAGGGACTATATCTTGTGGAAGGATGAAATAGCATGAATAAATTCATCAAAATAATGTTTTTAATTAATATATGTCAATCATTATTTGAATATGTTGGTAACCCGTTGTATAAATGTGATAATGCCCTCGAAGCCGGTGTTTGGACTTAATCTCGGGCCTAACAACACCCATGCCAATATATCCTCCAAACACCAGCTTCTCGGGCATTATCACTTAATTAAATGGTATCAAACTACACAATTTATCTTTACCAGTGATAAAGACATGGATGTCTTGTGGTATGGTGGAGTTTGCAAAATGGGTAAACTTTTAGCACCTCTATCTCGTAAATGTTTTGTCAGTTCTGACCACTTCTACTATCGGCAAATATGTATGGGAAGTTAAGTTCAAATCAAAAGGGGTGCGGTCAAAAAGTTATTGAAATCAAATGGAATGACCCATAAGCCTTTATTAGCAGTGAACGCAGAGGGACTGAAGAGTGAGACAGTGTTTTGAAGTGAAAGTTCACAGAGTATTACTCTGCCTCTACCCACAGTATGAAAACAAACGTGATTAAAATAACAGGCTAAAACCCTCAGAAAGCCTCAAGTGTCAAAGTGCATCAGCCCATGCATCAGTGAGTGTTTTTTCCCCCTTGGTTATGTAATGTGGCCCTTTTGAATATTCTCAATGGAGATTGGTGATCAGTTTTGAAAGGATTACTGATGTTAATTGCAGGGAAGAATTATCCTTGTCGGCGTCCAGTCGTGCCTAATATAATGAACCAAATACAGGGAGGGTGAAAGAGAGAGAAAGAGAGAAATGCTGACAACGAGAGAAAAGCATGTTGTCTCCAAAAACCAGCGACAGACAGACAGACAGACAGACAGACAGACAGACAGACAGACAGACAGACAGACAGACAGAGCAAAATATGGTGTGAGGGAGGGAGGCAGAACAAGACAGAAAAAGAAAGAGATAAAAGAGAGCGAGAGAAAGGGAGTGAGGACAAGAGGGGTCAACTTCAACGGTCTGCAGTCATATAGAGGTAATGTACATGCGCCGAATACAACTGGTGTAAACTTAAATGTGTCTATTTGTGACAGCATGTGAGTGTTTGTGAGTCTTCCTGTATATATACTAACTACAGAACACAATAATATCTTTCACTCTCAGACTCTGTCTGACAGTTTTTATGTGCATGTCCCCTCCCCTGCTAAAAATCATTCACAAGAAGACATTCCCGAGACTCCCCTCATGATCCACCCCCAGCTTCCCACCCCAATACCAGGAAGTCAACAACATGACAATATCCTGAGAACAACAGCGTTGATTCAAGAACCAGCTCCCCCGCAACTCCAAAACCACCCCTTCCCCAAATTACACTACAGTGGAACAATGGCGCTTGTCTATGAACGGTGCACTATGTCATCATGTCAAGAGGTCTGATAAGCGGCTAAAAGTGAGGCCTCGCTCCTAAATGTGGGCCAAAATAGACAGACAGACCGTGGCTTTACTGTCTTATCTAGGGCACTCTATTCTGAAGAGTAAGTGTGAAGAAGCGGTTGTTTATGGGTGCCACCAGCAAACTGGTGTCTGTGTGTCTGTGTGTGTGTGTGTGTGTGTGTGTGTGTGTGTGTGTGTGTGTGTGTGTGTGTGTGTGTGTGTGTGTGTGTGTGTGTGTGTGGGTGTGTGTGTGTGTGTGCGTGCGCTGGCTGACTAGGAGCCCCATGAAACAAAAAATGCCTTGTTATCATTCATCTATCCTCACAAGAGATGAGTCAGAGATAGACAGTACAGTTCAGTTCTGGTGAAAATATGCCATCATCATGGAGTGTAGAGAGACTGATCTGTTCTGAGATAACTACTGCTCAACCCACTTGATGTCAGTGTGGGCACAAGCCATGGACCAGTACCATGTAAACAGAGTGTATTCTATTCTGCCAGGAGCAGAGCTCAAATTTGCAACCTTCTGTACAACAACACACGCCACTCAAAACCCACTGTATTAGCCAATTGAGAAAGAGACTAGTCTGGCCCTCCATGAGCGACAATTGACGTTCAGATTTCAGTCATGTCCCCAATGTACTCCAGCCAACATGCTATGGGGCAGGAGTGTTTCACATCCAATTCACGTTTAGATGGAGCATTTGGCTGTTTCGGCTGCCGGAGCCAATTCACCTCTAAACAGAACATGTAAGGTCCTTGGACTATAATGAGTAACATTAGGCTAATTTAATCCATTATTGGGCTACTGCAGATCCTGACGACACTGGTGTGTCTAAGGGAATGTGATCTGTTCATTTTTCAACATTATGTTGAGTTTGGCCTCCCCTGTGTGTGTTTGTGTGTAAATATAAAGTCGTTGACCAGCTAGTCATAGGATAGCACTTGTAGAAAATACTAAATTGATCACCACATAGAGCAAAACATTTAGGGAAGATTATGATAATGTGGACACCGCAAAAATAATATATGAAAGCTGAATCGGTTGGAATTGGGGAACTATGAAAGTCAATGGAGAGAAAGAGAAGTGAGGGTGCCTAAACGTTATGCAAATAAATATCATCAGAAACTCAGATGAACCAGTTATGAAAAACAATCCCATAATTTACTCCAAAATAAATGGTGTGTAACGTGCCCAACTTTCTCATTTTAAAAATGCCAAACTTCAGATTCTGACAATCTATTACTACCATCAGAATATAGCAGAACACAACCCAAAAATAAATGTTCTATTTCAAAAGGTATTGCAGTTTTTCATCAAACTCAACTAATCGGGAACGATCGAGAGATTGCAGCAGTGATGCGCAATGGTCTTTGAGAGAAAAGTGGGTGATGAGAGCGGCACATCGTTTATTATCATGAGGTTCTAATTTATTGGGTAGCCTGGGTGGTTTACATTCTCACATTCTCACACACACACACACACACGTATATATATATATAGAAGCATAAATCAGAGAAAAACCAAATGCGTCGAGAAGATCGTCAGGAGAAACACTCACCCAACTGAATGCCAGACCAGGCTCTTTTGCAAACTGAAACAAATAAGTGTTTGTTCTTCTAATGCGTTGCAATTACTTTTTCTCGGTGACAAGTAGTAGGACAACTAATCAACGACGTAGCAAACTTCCCTGTGCATGTGTAAATAGGCCTACAGTCAGAGTTCTTTACAGTTAACCGTGGAATGCGGAAAAGTTCACCCCTCCTTCGGTTTATGCGTAACTTTGTTGGGAGTGCTTGCTTGCCTAGATGCAAACCCGCTATGACTAGGTTGTCTCTAGTTACCAAAGTCACAAAGTCAACATTGGCTATCGTAACAATTAATGATTTTTTTTTTTGTTGCTTTTTGGTATTAATTTAATGTTAGGTTTTGGTATAATGTTAGCAGTGCGGGTAGGTTAAAAATCATTTTTTTAAGAAGAGACATTTTAGAAATAGGCGTGGTTTGGCCATAATTATGACTTTGTAGCTGTGGTCTCCAATGATAACGCCACTACGGAGTTCCTCATTGTAGTCGTGAATTGCTCAAGGAAACAACGCAGGCGCGCGCACACACACAGATATTATATACAAAATATATGGATTTGAAACTCTCACAATGAATATGTTATGATGACTACTGGAATGTGGTACTTGTACAATACAGACAACGCATTCCTATTCTATTAACACACTAATCTGAGTCTAAAGTTTAGTTGTAAATTGTAACAGTGGGAGATATCACGAACAATGTCCCTAAGGAACATCAGAAGAACATCAGCTAGACAAAAATGAACAACGTTCAACCCTATGCAGCAGTGTTGTAGTACTCGAGACCGGTCTCGGTCTTTTATAGGCAGTGGCAAACCTATCTGACATAGGTTTTCAGTGTGTGACAGGTTCGTGATTCTGAAAGGACAGCAACGGTAATACCAGCGCACTCGTTTAGGAGAGTGCACTTTTTTGTAAACCACAACGGGCCAATGGTGTAGTGGAAGCTATGCAGGTATATACCGTATACCCACTTTTTTTCTACAGTGGGTATTGCGTATACTCACTTCTTAATCCCCACGGATGCTTATTAAAGTAGTGTAGTGGAGGTATACGACTTATCAATTATGTAGTACAATAGTGAAATCATACACAAAGTAGCCTACACAATCGCAAATCACGTGAAATGTGTTCACATGCGCGCTGCACACAGCCTAGTTTCAGCAGAATATAATATGTAGGCAGCAAGCGCGCGCAACTCTCAACTGGTTTTGGCATGGAGCAGTTTACAGAAGAATGACATCCGTAGCCAGTAGGTAGGAAATATCAATTTATGATATCTACCAGTAAATGCTAACTAAGGCAACAATGATTATGTAAACCAGGTACTGAAAAAGTTTGGTCCGCAGTCTTGGTTAGTTGGCTATTTGTGATGTGCAATTCAGTCATCATGAGCTGTTTGCATCAGGGGCATACTGTAGGCATGAGTCGGCCTTCGTGGACACCCACTGGGGAGCCAGGCCCACCCAATCAGATTGAGGGAAAAACAAAAAAAGTATACATTATTATTACAAAAAACACAGTTCCACTCACCAGCTGATGATAATTTGAAACAACCCTTTCCTTCAGCCAATGACCAAAAGCACACTCTTTGGCCTCTTTGGCCTCATGGGTGGAATGTTATTACTATTTTTTATCATAAATAATAAAGATTAAAAAAATTCAGACAAAAATCTGGTGTTTCTATGTCAAACAGTTTTGTTATATCTCAGTCTTCTGTGATGTATATAAATATTAATATTGGGATGCAAACAAAAAAAACTATCTGACATGGTACAGGTGTCTTTTTTAAGCCCTTAACCATGTGTGAGGTGTATACTTTTGTTTCAAAGTAGATTTGTTAAAGACTACCTATAATCCCTCTGTGTGACCCTGATCTAGCCCACTGCAGTAAAAGGTTAACTTCTTGTTGAAAGCTATTCTTGAAAAGGGAGAAGCTAACAAATTAGTAACAACATCCTCTTCGATAACACCTGCTGCAAACTAGTTTACAACAAAAGATAGCTAGCTAGACTGTGGGAAAACTACGGCTTGCTATTGCGAAATTACCTGTTTTGAAAAGAGAAAGATTTTTGTAAAAATGGTCCCACCCATTACAAGTCAAAATGTGATTGGTTGATTCCACTGTCAGTCCAAAATGTTGCCCTAATACAGTGGAATGGCAGATTCCTTCTAACTAGGTTCTGATAGCCTAGCCAATGGCTGATTTAGCCTGATTGGATATGTTTGTCTATTCAGTGTTAACCCTTTCCTTTCCAACAAAAACTGAAGAGATTAAATCAGAACATCATTGAAAATAACAATATAATTATAATTATTATTGTTATTATTATTATTTTATAAATCCTTAGCCCTTCTCTGAAGGCGTAGAAGGCCCTCATTGTTCTCCACTGTGTTTGGGTTAGTAATAATTTGTAGAGTGGCTCTATTTGTCCTCAAATGCATTTTTTTCACCATTCTGAATGTCAGAAAAATCCATATGTTTACCTGAAATATGAAATATGAACACAGAAATACTGGACATTTTGAACTTTTGTTATGGTGGCAATTTAACAAAATCACAATTATGTTTTTCCTGGTCTCAGTCTTGACTCGGTCTCAGACCCCTTGTTCCCCGCCCGGTCTCGGTCTTGCCCCCCCTCCAGTCTTGGTCTTGACTCGGACTCGATTGCTCCGGTCTTGGTCTTGAATTGGTCTCGCTGTAGGTGGTTTCGAACACAACACTGCAATGTAGGCAAGTCTATCCTAGCTGCAAAACAGTGGTTTCCCTCATTAAAGCGGCTGAATCACTTTGGTTCTTTTCATGGTTATAAATAGATTTCACTCAAAAAGTACTCTGGCTTACCATATGAGATAAGTCACAACAAACTTGTCAAAACACTGTTATGTTAGTTGTCTGTTCACTTTCATGTCAGCTGACATCATGGTATTTCATATATAATGCCAATTATAGCAGGTCCCACAAAGTGACACAGGAGGTATATCATTTTGGAAATGTCAGATGTGTTTGCACATGATGTTAACTTTAGATGCACTCACACCAGCAAAGTACACAGATCATTACATAATCAACATTTGTGAGCCTTAAGTCAAAACTATTCACAAATCATTGTCATGTTCAGCATTGTGCTTGTCTGACAAGGCTAGAATGGAGTACCCATACTGCCATACACAAAGTCAGACCTGGTTTCAAGTAGAATTTAATATCTTTCAAATGTTTGAGCCTTCTTGGAGTGCCAGAATGGCGGGGTTTGCATTGTTGTGGCTATTCCATTGGTCCCAATGTGCCAAGCAAGCTCAACAATTTCTCCTTGGGTTGCAGAGCATTTCCAGACCACTAAGGATTACATAGTACACTGATTACAGGAACTACTGAGACAATGATATACATGGTGAGACATTATCCTTGGCCATGTCATAAACTTTACAATCATCTTATAGAGTAAAGACATCTTTCCGTAACGTTTGTGGTTAGAGTTTAGGCCTATGATCAGTTTTTTCTTTTGCATTGGTGAAAATATGGATAGCTAATTTAACAATATCAACATCTACAATCATTATCTATGAACATCACAGGCCAGGGGACTATTTGGTGTTGTTCACTAAGATGACCTAGCAGACAGTTTAACACCACAGTAGTATCTAATTGGGTTGGCAAGTATAGTATCAGTCAAAAGTTTGGAGACAGCTACTCATTGTTGGGTTTTTCTTTATTTGTACTATTTTCTACATTGTAGAATAATAGTGAAGAATCACACCTCCTCTTCCATGCTTCATGGTGGGAACCACACATGCGGAGGTCATCCGTTCACCTACTCTGGATCTCACAAAGACATGGCAGTTGGAACCAAAAATCTCAAATTTGGACTCATCAGACCAAAGGACAGATTTCCACCGGTCTAATGTCCATTGCTTGTGCTTCTTGGCCCAAGCAAGTCTCTTCTTCTTATTGATGTTTTAGTGGTTTCTTTGTAGCAATTCGACCATGAAGGCCTGATTCACTCAGTCTCCTTTGAACAGTTGATGTTGAGATGTGTTGTTACTTGAACTCTGTGAAGCATTTATTTGGGCTGCAATCTGAGGTGCAGTTAACTCTAATGAATTTATCCTCTGCAGCAGAGGTAACTCTGAGTCTTCCTTTCCTGTGGCGGTCCTCATGAGAGCCAGTTTCATCATAGCGCTTGATGTTTTTTCAACTGCACTTGAAGAAATGTTCAAAGTTCTTGAAATTTTCTGAATTGGCTGACCTTCATGTCTTAAAGTAATGATGGACTATTGTTTTGTGTGGTGGCAGGTAGCTTAGTGGTTAGAACATTGGGCCAGTAACCGAAAGGTTGCTAGATCAAATCCCTGAGCTGACAAGGTAAACATCTCTCGTTCTGCCCTTGAACAAGGCAGCTAACCCACTGTTACTAGGCCATCATTGTAAATAAGAATCTGTTCTTAAATTACTTGCCCGGTTAAATACAATTGTTTTAATCTTTGCTTACTGTTCTGTTCTTGCCATAATATGGACTTGGTCTTTTACCAAAAAGGGTTATCTTCTGTATACCACCCCTACCTTGTCACAACACAACTGATTGGCTCAAACGCATTAAGAAGGAAAGAAATTCCACAAATTAACAAGGCACACCTGTTCATTTAAATGCATTCCAGGTGACTACCTCATGAAGCTGGTTGAGAGAATGCCAAGAGTGTGCAAAGCTGTCATCAAGGCAAAGGTTTGCTACTTTGAAAAATCTCAAATATAAAATATATTTTGATTTGTTTAACACTTTTTTGGTTAATACATGATTCCATATGTGTTATTATATAGTTTGATGTCTTCACTATTACCACAATGCAGAAAATAGTAAAAAAATAAAGAAAAACCCTTGAATGAGTAGGTGTTTCCAAACTTTTTACGTACTGTATGAGGTGATGACTAATTGAACCCAGCTGTCAGCTATGCCTCAACCTCACTACATTGGTGTCAGAAGTGGGATCTGTTATGATATGAGACATTAGATATGCCAATAAAAAAGTATCTCCCGTTACTTTCAAACCTTACATTTTTGATAATCAAACATAATTGAATCTGTGAAGATCAAAGAAGTAATCTGTAAGTAATCAACCCGCCACTGTTTATTAAACAGTTAATTAAGGGTTGGGGTTGGAGAAATGTTACCACTCTCAAATTCATAGACAGAGCTATGAATATAAGGTCTGACCATCTATGACATCAATATTGAATTTCTGGTTCTCATGAGGCATTTATAAGTTATATTCTTCAATAATCAATGGGTATAGGCCTATATAAATCATTTAAAAGTAAAACAAAAAATGGATGTATCAATCGCAGATTGCCCCTTTAATTTAGCCATACCCCAGTAGCCTACAGTACTGTATATCCATATTTCAATGTAGATAAATGTTACAACTGAGCCATAGTCAGAGTCACTACACAGTGCATTGGTCAGTGTGATGTCATGTGAGTCAAGCCCCTGGGAGCAGTGCAGAGAACTGTATGTTCAAATCAACAGCCTGGTCTAATAGACTAGACGTAACATAGTAAATGTAAATCCGGGACACTCAAATTAGTATGATTTGTAATGTTTGGTATGGTTACATAAGGCAAAAGGTTACTTAAGGCAAAAACAAAAGGTATAACACGAACATCTAGCAACCCAAAGTTGCGTGTTCGAATCTCATCACGGACATGTTTAGCTAATTAGCAACTTTTCAACTACTTACTACTTTTTTGCTACTTTGCAACTACTTAGTATGTTAGCTAACCCTAACCCTTTAGCTAACCATTCCCATAACCCTAACCTTAACCCTTTAACCTAACTCCTAACCTTAACCCTAACACCTAAACCTTAGCCTAGCTAACGTTAGCATTAGCCACCTAGCTAACATTAGCCAAAACAAATAATATTTGTTACATATCATACGTTTTGCGAATTCGTAACGTATTGTATGTTTTGCCAATTCATATCATAAGAATTATAATTTGTAACATATATAAAATTCGTAACATATCATACGAAATGGATGATGGACATCCACAAATTAATACATACCATACGAAACATAATACACCACACTAAATGGAGTATCTCGGATTAACCTGTCTCGCCCCCCCGTTCCGCTAGCGGAACTCCTCCCACATTCCACTGAAAAGGCAGAGCGCGAAATTCAAAAAATATTTTTTTAGAAATATTTAACTTTCACACATTAACAAGTCCAATACAGCTAATGAAAGATACACATCTTGTGAATCCAGCCAACATGTCCGATTTTTTAAATGTTTTACAGGGAAAACACAATATATATTTATGTTAGCTCACCAACAAATAGAAAAAAGCACAGACATTTTTCACAGCACAGGTAGCAAAATCAAAATCAACCAAACTAACCTAGAACAAACCAAAGAAACCAAGAAACAACTTAATCAGATGACAGTCTTATAACATGTTATACAATAAATCTATGTTTTGTTCGAAAAATGTGCATATTTCAGGTATAAATCATAGTTTACATTGCGGCTACAATCAGAAATTGCACCGAAAGCAGCCAGAATAATTACAGACACCAACGTGACATACCGAAATACTCATCATAAAACATTTCTGAAAAATACATGGTGTATAGCAAATTAAAGACAAAGATCTTGTGAATACAGCCAATATTTCAGATTTTCTAAGTGTTTTACAGCGAAAACACAATATAGCATTATATTAGCTTACTACAATAGCCTACCACACAACCGCATTCATTCATCAAGGCACGTTAGCGATAGCAAGAGGCACGTTAGCGTTAGCGAATAAACCAGCAAAAGATATTAAATTTCACTAACCTTCATAAACCTTCCTCAGATGACAGTCCTGTAACATCAGGTTATACATACACTTATGTTTTGTTCGAAAATGTGCATATTTAGAGCTGAAATCCGTGGTTATACAACGTAGCATAACGTAGCATAACGTGCTAACGTAGCATATTTTTCCCAGAATGTGCAGATATTTCTATTAGACTCTCACCTATTCTGACCAAATAGCTAATCATAAACATTACAAAAAAATACATGTTGTATAGGAAACGATAGATCCATTAGTTCTTAATGCAATCGCAGTGTTAGAATTCTAAAAATATCTTCATTACGACATAAGACTTAGTTATGGTAAGGGAATAACCAAAACCTGAGCGCAAAGCTACTATTACACAGTTCGACAGATATATGAAATAGCATCACAAAATGGTTCCTACTTTTGCTGATCTTCTATCAGAATGTTGTACAATGGGTCCTTTGTCCAGAACCGTCTTTGTTTGGATTCAGAACGTTCTTTTCCCCTCTTGAATTAGCAAGCACACTGGCCATGCGGCGCTAAGCTCTCCAACGTCAACAAAGTCAAACAACGCAACACGCCTAACGTCCCGAATAAATTTCTATAATCTAATGAAACTATATTGAAAAAACATACTTTAGGATGATATTGTAACATGTATCAAATAAATTCAAAGCCGGAGCTCATATTCGCCCATAACGACAGGTTTCCAGTAGGCAATAGCAGGTCCCCCCACGCGCCTTGCAGACAACAGAAAATGGGGGACACGTTGTTCCAAGAGGGCTCATTCAACGTCAGACAGAGATAATCAACTCCTTTTTCCTCTCACTTCCTCTTGACATCCAGGGGAAGGTGTATGACGTGCACGTATAGTCATACGTATCATGCCCATTTATAGGCAGCGACTTGAACACAGCATCGATTTCAGACTTTCCACTTCCTGGTCACAAAGTGTGCTGCCAAATGAGTTGTGTTTGACCCACAGACAAAATTCAAACGGTTTTAGAAACTAGAGAGTGTTTCTATCCAATAGTAATAATAATATGCATATTGTACGAGCAAGAATTGAGTACGAGGCCGTTTAAATTTTGAACGATTTTCCCCAAAAGTGAAAACAGCACCCCCTATCCTCAACAGGTTTTAATATACAGAATAACACGAAATGTTCTGAGACCAGGTTGCAATCAGAGCTCACGATGCTCTTTGCTCCAGTGCACAGGCACCCAATTCCCATTACTTCGAAGTAGTACCACTACACACAACACAACCAGATTTACATTAGGGTATCACATAAAAATATCTAGGATAGAGCATTTTATTATACAGTAGCCTATACATTATGAATATAAAAGCCCTCCCGCTCTCTCTGTCACTCACACACGTTACAGAGAATAGCATGTCATACAAAACACGACCACCGGTATTTACAACTGTGTGAATTTAATTCTACAAAAGACCCACCTGAATAAAAATGAATACCTGCAAAATATTGGAATCCTTTTCTCGGAATGTAGCCTATTATAAGCGTTCAGGCAACGTGGTTTCGTTTGATAGCATTCAGGCAACGTTGTTTCGTTTGAGTTGCGACATACCACAGCAATGCAACATTGTCTGATACCCCCGCTATCGTTCTGCTTTTCTGTATGAGTAAATAACGATACCGACGTTTTACGCACCAAAGGCGGCTATGAAAAGAGCTCACCTGTTTTCGAAACTGTTTGCGTGGCTGCGCACGAAGACGTCACGAATCGTGCCAGTCCAACAGAGGTCCGAAATAGAGGCACGAAACGGCTGTCTCAAACAAGAAAATCGTTGAACAAGTGTGCGGTTTGTATAGACTATATTGAGTTGTACAGGCATGCTATGCAATTCGAAAAAAAACTAACCTGACAACCACTCTTCCTAGATATGAAGCAACTTGTCAAGTCGCCATATGGGCCATCATGTTTCACTGATCCTACGCTGTAACACACAACGATGGTGAGATATTGTCAGCCTGTGTGTGTGTGGTAGCTCCCTATTGTATGGCTATACACACTAATTCATAAAAATTAGATCAACGACATTCATGGATTGATGATGATGATAATTAATGATGACCATGATGATATGCAATTGGCCTATGATCGTTTGCTTCAAGATGTCATGTTTCTATTATGGCACGTGTGCTGTATCATCCCCAAAACATTATCTTGGGATGTGTTTGGTTCTTGCGCCGCTCTGTGGAATTAAAATTGAACTGTTATTTATAAGTAGCCTAATCCTACTGTAGTTCTGCCCTAATCCTTTCTCTTTACCTTTAACATTGGAATAACCACAAATCTATGGCCTAATTCTCCGATAAATACATTTTTTTAAATGCATGGAATACACCTGATTTAATAAATGTAGCAAATTGTTATTATGATTATTGTTTTTATACAGTAATACACAGTAAGTATACCTACACGGATGGAACAGAACAGTTGTGGACATAATATGAGCTCTTAGAAAAAATAACTGCTCTAAATGTTTCATAATTAGTAAGTGCCATATAGACTATATTGAGTTGTACAGGCATGCTATGCAATTCGAAAAAAACTAACCTGACAACCACACTTCCTAGATATGAAGCAACTTGTCAAGTCGCCATATGGGCCATCATGTTTCAATGATCCTACGCTGTAACACACAACGATGGTGAGATATTGTCAGCCTGTGCCTGCAGGTTTGTTCATGCGAAATAAATATTTGTGTATTTCAAGAGAGATGGAGAGATTTTTGAGGCATGGGGAGACAGCGAGAACAGGGGAGATGTGAAGATAAAAATATTAAGAAAATGAACGTGACAACAACAATGCAGCTGTGAGAAAGATAACAGGAAATGTTCATTAATTCCTGCTAATTTTTCATTATTCAGTATTGAGAGTGTATTTCAGTGTTAATTGACCTTATGGTGAACCAATGAGAGCTACTTTGGTCATAGTTAAACGTAGGCCCAATTTCAGTCTATCACAGATACAGGAAATCACACTGCGGGTTCACTCAGGGGCGAATCCTCAATCCTAACTTCCACTTAAGTAAAATGTTTCCTATGTACACTGCTCAAAAAAATAAAGGGAACACTAAAATAACACATCCTAGATCTGAATGAATGAAATATTCTTATTAAATACTTTTTTCTTTACATAGTTGAATGTGCTGACAACAAAATCACACAAAAATTATCAATGGAAATCAAATTTATCAACCCATGGAGGTCTGGATTTGGAGTCACACTCAAAATTAAAGTGGAAAACCACACTACAGGCTGATCCAACTTTGATGTAATGTCCTTAAAACAAGTCAAAATGAGGCTCAGTAGTGTGTGTGGCCTCCACGTGCCTGTATGACCTCCCTACAATGCCTGGGCATGCTCCTGATGAGGTGGCGGATGGTCTCCTGAGGGATCTCCTCCCAGACCTGGACTAAAGCATCCGCCAACTCCTGGACAGTCTGTGGTGCAACGTGGCGTTGGTGGATGGAGCGAGACATGATGTCCCAGATGTGCTCAATTGGATTCAGGTCTGGGGAACGGGCGGGCCAGTCCATAGCATCAATGCCTTCCTCTTGCAGGAACTGCTGACACACTCCAGCCACATGAGGTCTAGCATTGTCTTGCATTAGGAGGAACCCAGGGCCAACCGCACCAGCATATGGTCTCACAAGGGGTCTGAGGATCTCATCTTGGTACCTAATGGCAGTCAGGCTACCTCTGGCGAGCACATGGAGGGCTGTGCGGCCCCCCAAAGAAATGCCACCCCACACCATGACTGACCCACCGCCAAACCGGTCATGCTGGAGGATGTTGCAGGCAGCAGAACGTTCTCCACGGCGTCTCCAGACTCTGTCACGTCTGTCACGTGCTCAGTGTGAACCTGCTTTCATCTGTGAAGAGCACAGGGCGCCAGTGGCGAATTTGCCAATCTTGGTGTTCTCTGGCAAATGCCAAACGTCCTGCACGGTGTTGGGCTGTAAGCACAACCCCCACCTGTGGATGTCGGGTCCTCATACCACCCTCATGGAGTCTGTTTCTGACCGTTTGAGCAGACACATGCACATTTGTGGCCTGCTGGAGGTCATTTTGCAGGGCTCTGGCAGTGCTCCTCCTGCTCCTCCTTGCACAAAGGCGGAGGTAGCGGTCCTGCTGCTGGGTTGTTGCCCTCCTACGGCCTCCTCCACGTCTCCTGATGTACTGGCCTGTCTCCTGGTAGCACCTCCATGCTCTGGACACTACGCTGACAGACACAGCAAACCTTCTTGCCACAGCTCGCATTGATGTCCCATCCTGGATGAGCTGCACTACCTGAGCCACTTGTGTCGTCTCATGCTACCACTAGAGTGAAGCACCGCCAGCATTCAAAAGTGACCAAAACATCAGCCAGGAAGCATAGGAACTGAGAAGTGGTATGTGGTCACCACCTGCAGAACCACTCCTTTATTGGGGGTGTCTTGCTAATTGCCTATAATTTCCACCTGTTGTCTATTCCATTTGCACAACAGCATGTGAAATTTATTGTCAATCAGTGTTGCTTCCTAAGTGGACAGTTTGACTTCACAGAAATGTGATTGACTTGGAGTTACATTGTGTTGTTTAAGTGTTCCCTTTATTTTTTTGAGCAGTGTATTTTAAATTAAAGACAGATGTGGTTTCACATAACCAATGACAAAGTCTGCGAGAGGAACAACTTGTGGGGAGGGACAGTTTTAACGTGGTTCACAGAGCTATACATTCTGAGTCATCTCGTTTCCACAGTGCTATTTTCCATCATCTGCAATTGAATGAATTGAGTCCTGAGTCTGTCTGACTAAGTTCAGCTCACGCTTTCATTTTCTCCAGTCCTCCTATCTCTGTTGCCATTTGTTAAGTTGCGGTTCCTCACTCTTCCTGTGTGTGTGTGTGTGTGTGTGTGTGTGTGTGTGCGTGTGTGTGTGTGTGTGTGTGTGTGTGTGTGTGTGTGTGTGTGTGTGTGTGTGTGCGCATGGGTGGGGGCATGTGACTGCCACTTTGTTCTTTGTGCCACATGTCTCTCAGTTCTCTAACTTGACAAATGCAAAATGTGCACCAAAAAGAGAGCGCTGGGTAACTTGTAGGCAACAGGGTAAAGATTCAGCTCAGCTCATGCAAGTTATTGTTTCTTTTGTGATGGACATGAGCAGTTGTTCTTTGTAAAAAGAAAATATTTAAAAAATAAGAATAATACATGATAATTGTAGATACATGCACATACTGTATCACATATGGTATATGTATGCACAACTTAGGACATAATTATGTAATTAAGAAATTGGTAAAGATTAAATTACCCCTCCCCCACCCACAACAACTTTTATAGTTAATCTCTCTCTCTCTCTCTCTCTCTCTCTCTCTCTCTCTCTCTCTCTCTCTCTCTCTCTCTCTCTCTCTCTCTCTCTCTCTCTCTCTCTCTCTCTCTCTCTCTCTCTCTCTCTCTCTCTCTCTCTCTCTCTCTCTCTCTCTCTCTCTCTCTCGCTCTCTCTCTCTCTCTCTCTCTCTCTCTCTCTCTCTCTCTCTCTCTCTCTCTCTCTCTCTCTCTCTCTCTCTCTCTCTCTCTCTCAGCAGTTGATGTAGAGGAGGAAAGAGATGTTCAGACATCCGTTGATACAGCTGTCTTGTGACAACCTATTTTAAATGTCATCATGGACTTTGACTACCAGCACTTAAAAGGTCAGGCTTATACTTTTAACCATTTTATATTAAGTCAGAACTATGTAGGAACAATGTTTTCATTACTAACTCGTTTAATATCATTGCTAATGTTTACCATTGCTTACATTTTTATTGCCGTTTGAGTCTTTATTAACAAACAATGTATAGTTTAGAAATATGTTTAAAAAGATCATGTCGATCTCACGGACTGTGAATCCTGGCCATAGCTGAGAGTGGTTACATTTCCCCATCCCAATCACTCAGCATTATACCAAGCCAAGTGACGGGTCTGCTGTTGGGCTGAAAGAGTTAGAGAGACAGGTTTGTCTGCGCACCTAAATATTGTGTTAGCCCACTAAGCTAAAACCTACATGCATTAGCTGTGGGAGCTAAGGCAGGTCTCAGAAAAAGGTTACTCATCACACAAGAGTAGTTACCTGATCACCTTTTATGTTGTCTTGTGTCTCATGTGTTTTACTACAGTGCCTTGACTTACTACAGTTTCCACATTTTGTTGTGTTACAGTCTGAATTCAAAATTGATTAAATATTTTTTTGTTTCACACTACCCCATCATGACAAAGTGAAAACATCAAAATCCCCATTAAAATCTGTCAATTTAGGCATTTTTTGCAAGGGCTCAATCCACCGCATCCACTTATGTCGGGCTTCAGCATCTGTTGTGAAAGGTAACCGAGTTACTGCGGTGTTTGTCAGACCATGAGACAAATCGGTCTTCTCACGAAAACTCACGAAATGTGTTCTTAACTGACTTGCCTAGTTAAATAAATAAATACAATATTGTACTGTTATTAAGCCCATAATATTTTGTTAGTTCATAATATTGTGTTTGTTAAATGTAAAAAATATGGTTTCTGTGGCCGTCACTTTTGTGATGGTTAAGGTTAGCTTTATATATTATTTTGTGTTGGTTTGCAGATGTTGAAATCCTCAGGCGAGAAGAGCGAATCAGCTGCCTGCCAATCCAACCCCAAAAGCCTGTACCACACCAGCATTCTGCTCAAGACCCGCCCACCCGCCAGACTCCTCCAATCAAACCCAGGCGGAGCTTAAAGGTCCCCAAAACTCTTCGTGAGGAGGTGGTGTTACCAGCCAAACAAACCAATGGCCAGGAGAATGAGGTTACAGAATACAAATGTTACATTAGATTTACCAGATCAGTGGAAACTCTACTATTGGGTCAAAATCCTGCAATTTGCATGCTTTTCAATAGTGTTTACTATGCATGGTAGACACGACACAGACAAACATTTGTACAATTTCTACTGAATGTGAATGCTTGTTTTCTAAAATGCATATGTCTGTGTATTTGTAGAGGACTTCCCGTACGCCTCCAGTCAGATTGTCATGTGTGAAACCAGCAGCCACGCTTTACACCCTAAACCACATAGTGCAGTTAGAGACAGACAACTTCCTGTGGCTCGAACAATAAAAACGTCCATTTCATGGTGGGATAGAAACGTTAAAATAAAGACAACTGAAAGTTACCTCTCTACGTTCAGCGTGGCATGGGTCAGCCCAGTTCAGATTCTGTCTCTAGAGCCTTCGACAAGATCCTACCGGTTTGATGTGCATAAATGGGAAAGGATAGGTGAAATACTATGATGTGTTTATTTGAAGGTTTAAACCATACATACACATTATAAGCCTTGTTGTCTACTGGCCTCACAGTAATGTTGTAGCAGATGCCGGGGACTGTGGTGCCTTGCAGGTTTGTAACAGAGAGCACCTACTGGACGTGCTGCGGGTAGGGCCCAATGTCCAGGATGGCATGTTGGCCACTTTCATGTAGTTGACTGCACGCTGGAACGAAAAAGGCATGGATGAGCATATCAAGTGTTTAAAATGTAACTGTCTTCTCTTGCTAAGGTAACTTCTGTGGGAACGTATCCAAGCTTACCTGTGTGAACAACAGCTGTGTTCTCCCTCTCCCACCCCCTCTCTCCCATCTCTTTCCTTCCCTCTTTCAGACAAGGTGGAGCTATACATATTGATTATAGTTGGTAGGTGCTATTTCTGGACCGGGCCTTGTTCTCTCATGCTCTCTCCTTTTCCCCCTTTTTGTTTTCTTTTCAGGATAGCCTTAAAGTCTCCACAATAATCGAAAGATACCCGACAGCACAACAGAGAAACTATTGAATGTGCCTATAAATCTCACAATCCTCCCTGTCTATCTCCCTCTATCAGACAGTAGTGAAGAGGGTGTCTCCTGCTCTGACTCTGGGTGGCCCCGGGCCCCTGGAGCCCTTGTCCCCGTCCCTTCGGGCCCACACCCTGCTGTGGTTTGAGAGGACACAGCTCCCCCGCCTGTGTCGGCCTGGTCGCCCAATGCCCCGCTGGCTACACGGCTTCGCCACGCGCAGGTCAGACTGCTAGCACACAGAAACATATACTTGTATACATATTATCTGCAATAGAAAAAAGAAACATGGCGCATCCAGGGAAACAAGTGCATATGCAAAAAGACCGCAGACACACATGCACACACATACAATCAAACACACATAAAACACACACATGCACACATACACACGACCACAGATGACACGACAAATACAAAGGGACAAACATACTCATCTTGAACATTCACACTTTGAAAGCCTCAGATGGCTCAAAGTGGAGGAGAGATTCTCTCAGATTTAAATTGTGTCTTGTATATGAGATTGTCCACAGTATGGTCCTCAAGTAACTATGTAATTATACTGAACAAATATATAAACAATTTCAAAGATTTTGCAGAGTTACAGTTCATAAATGAAATAAGTCAATTGAAATTGTTAGGTTCTAAATTAACCTATTAAAACTCACGGACGATTAGTAAAGCTTAAACCAAGTTTATTCACCCATTGAGTCATTACATCTGCATAAGACAAAAAAACATATTTACACAAGCACTGATATTTAACCCTTTCTCATAGGTTGAGTCTCCTCCTACACATCTGAACAGCCAATGCATCTCTGTTGCTAGACAGAACCTTAGTTATATCTGTTCTTCCTCACTTCCTCTGACCTGACCTCTGCCCCAAAGTGCTCACTCCTCCCAAACTCACGGCTGTCATGTTGACTCGTACCAGACTGTCTTTTTCCCTCCCATAGGATCCCTGATGGCTAACAATAACATATCCGGACAGAACGTGAACATTATACATTCCTCTCTCTCCCTCAGTGACATGAATACGTATATTTCATATTCTCAGAACCCAACAAAATACATTGATTAGGCCCTAATCTATAGATTTTGCATGACTGGGCAGGGGCACATCCAATCCAATCAGAATTAGTTTTTCCCACAAAAAGGGGACAGAAATACTCCTCAGTTTCATCAGCTGTCCGGGTGGCAGGTCTCAGATGACCCCACAGATGAAGAAGCTGGATGTGTAGGTCCTTGGCTGGCGTGGTTACACGTGGTCTGCGGTTGTGAGGCCAGTTGGACGTACTTCCAAATTCTTTAAAACAATGTTAAATTCTCTGGCAACAGCTCTGGTGGACATTCCTGCAGTCATCACAACATCACAAGCATTGTGTTGTGTGACAAAACTGCACATTTTAGATTGGCCTTTTATTGATCCCAGCACAAGGTGCACCTGTGTAATGAGCATACTGTTTAATCAGCTTCTTGATATGCCACACCTGTCAGTTGCATGGATTATCTTGACAAAGAATAGAATGCTCCCTACCTGGGATGTAAACAAATTTCTGCACAGAATTTGAGGGAATTAAGCTTTTTGTGCATATAGAACTTTTCTGGGATCTTTTAACACTTTACATGTTGCGTTTATATTTTTGTTCAGTGTACTTTTACTTGGTCAGGGATAACCATAACTATTCCACTAGAAGAAGTGAAACTGACTTTGCTCCTTTCACATTTAAGAGTGGTATGGGGGAGGGAAACCTGTATGTACTCAGCTGCCATTCAAAGACCTTGAAATGCATAACCTCCATGGTCAGTAACGCAGAGCGTTGAGATTGCCTGCAATGACAACAATCTCAGTCCGATGATGCTGTGACACACCGCCCCAGACTATGACAGACCCTTCACTTCCAAATCGATCCCACTCCAGAGTACAGGCCTCGGTGTAACGCTCATTCCTTCGACGATAAACGCAAATCCGACTATCACCCCTGGTGAGACAAAACTGCGACTCGTCAGTGAAGAGAACTTTTTGCCAGTCCTGTCTAGTCCAGCGACAGTGGGTTTGTGCCAATAGGCAACGTTGTTGCCGGTGATGTCTGGTGAGGACCTGCCTTACAACAGGCCTACAAGCCCACAGTCCAGCCTCTCTCAGCCTATTGCAGACTGTCTGAGCACTGATGGAGGGATTGTGCGTTCCTGGTGTAACTCGGGCAGTTGTTGTTGCCATCCTGTACCTGACCCGCAGGTATGATGTTCGGATGTACCGATCCTGTGCAGGTGTTGTTACACGTGGTCTGCCACTGCGAGGACGATCAGCTGTCTGTCCTGTCTCCCTGTAGCGCTGTCTCACAGTACAGACATTGCAATTTATTGCGCTGGCCACATCTGTAGTCCTAATGCCTCCTTGCAGCATGCCTAAGGCACGTTCACACAGATGAGCAGGGACCCTGGGCATCTTTCTTTTGGTGTTTTTCAGAGTCAGTAAAAAGGCTTCTTTAGTGTCCTAAGTTTTCATAACTGTGACTTTAATTGCCTACTGTCTGTAAACTGTTAGTGTCTTAACGACCGTTCCACAGGTGCATGTTCATTAATTGTTTATGGTTCATTGAACAAGCATGGGAAACAGTGTTTAAACCCTTTACAATGAAGATCTGTAAAGTTATTTGGATTTTTACAAATTATCTTTGAAAGACAGGGTCCTGAAAAAGGCACGTTTATTTTTTTGCTGAGTTTAGTAGCCCGTCTCAAAAGTGAGCAGTAGACCAACAGTACGTGGGTGAGAATTTTTGTTGTTTTTAAAATTGTCTAATAAATTCAATCAAATATACAGGTCATATTCATATTCACACACACACACACAAATATTTCTCACTTAGAGAAACAGGTACACATACAATTGAATCCAAATCTGGGACTGCAGAATTCTCAAAAACAAGCATTTTGTACCTCCTTGTTTCGGCCCATTTGCTACCGTTTTGAATCTAGTGAATACGGCGCAGAATTGAAGAACACTGTTCAAAAGCTAGATATGTAAACAAAATAGAAAATAGTTCAGAAAGACTAATCCTCAATGGAACCACTTTAGTGTTAAAGGCGCTGCATAGTCAATCCGGCATCTGCATTGGCCGTGCAGCATTACGGTGATACGACCTCTGCAGAAGTCAGGGCATTCATACTTCTAGCACTTCATGGAGCAGCGCAGAGCTGCTGTGAAGGAAGTTGTCAACAAAGTGAAGTTGTGTTTATACAGGACCTCCCGCCCCCACCTACTGTCAACCAATCAAATCTCATTGTCACAAAATTTGGGAGGCGGACGGCAGTGTGGTACAGAGCTAAATTAGGCCTCTGCATGCCTCTGGTGCGTCACACCCTCCATACGGAGCCTCCGACCACATTTTTGGATCAAGTATAACTTGGCTTTTACTCAGCACTAGAGGGGAACGGATAAGGCGTGACACACACATCATGAGTCAAAGCAAAGACATAATTATACACACATACATACATACATACGTGCTGTTTGTACAGCTTATGCAGTTTGTTAAAGATGAATTGTTCTCACTTTTCTCTGTGTGTGTGTGTGTGTCTCTCTCTTGACTGTTTGGATAGGGAGGCAGAGGAGCTTCTAAAGGACAAGCAGCAGGGCTGTTTTCTGCTCAGGCTCAGCGAGTCAAAGATTGGTTTTGTACTCTCGTACAGGTAAAGTCACAACAGACCACACACACAAACACTTAAAGACATTTTTATACAGACACACACTTTTCCCCCCAGAGGAAAGGATAGGTGCCGCCATTTCATCATAGAGGAAGAAGAGGGTGGCAGAGGGGCGTGTTACCTCATCGCTGGGGAGGAGAGTCGCCATAGCAGCCTGCAGGAGCTGGTCAGCTATTACACCCAGTATCCCGTGGGGCCCTTCAACGAGATTCTCACCACGCCCTGTGACGAGGTGCCGAGTACATATTCCACACCATGCCTTCTTCATAAGCGAAAGGGAAATAGTCATTGGCACCACCTAAACACCTAACAAACTTACATTTTGTGGCAAACTATCCTTTTAGGTAAACTCAACTGCAACAGTTTTTTTCTCAATCTTTCTTCTTTTACTCTCTCACGCTCAGTCCAGTGAAGCTTGTGAGGGTACAGTTAAACTGGGGTTGCAGGATGAAGGTGGAGAGACAACGAAAGTGACCGAAAAGGAAGTGGCTCCTGCCACTGTCCATGTCCAAGAGATATTGGCCAGCTCAGTCCCTACGGACGACGGGACGCCAGAGTATGCTGTGGTGAAGAAGGTGCTAAAAAAGTCCCTTTCTCAACCAGAAAACCAGTTTGGCGAACTGTTGGTGAGGAACTATTCTCACTTTAACATTTGTAAGTTAAACAAACCCACAAAAAAAGTCAATGCTATTAATGGATTTACAGACTACATGACAAAATTTTTTCCAGGTGACAAATCTGATCCTCCTCGAAGATGTGACAGAACCTGACGTTAGCTGTGCAGGAGCATTTGGGGAGGGCGCCTTCGACGCACTGTACGCCCGGGTCAACAAGCCACCAAGCATGCTTTCCCAGACAGATACATCTCCCTACGTCAATGTGGGCAATCCTCCAGGCCAGGAGGAGACAGCGTCCTCCGTCCCTCTCATGCACCGTGGGTCCACGGGGGACCCAAACTACTGGAAGTTGGAGCCCCTGCACACCTACGAGGAAACCCCTCATCTGGTTCAACGTGAAGAAGAGACAAAGGAACACATCGACTTCTACGCCATGGGGCGCTGGCGGGATGCCGAGAGGAGTGCAGGTGGGCGAGGTGAAAGACAAGACTAGCTACTTGTCTTTCAGGGGTTGTATTGTTATTGGCCTGAGCAAGGCACGGCATGCCTGATTTGACCTGAAATTACACAATACACATTTTTGCATGTCTAGAATGAACAATGAACATATGAATGTATTACAATATATCTGCTCTCTTTTGTAGACCCCCAGCATCACCTCTACTCAGAGGTGAACCTAAGAACAAGAGAGGCCCCCAGTCACATCCCCCTTCCAGCCAGGACAGCCCCCAACCGGCCTTTACGACTGCCTCCCAGGCCCGTTAACTGCCCCCCTCAACAGGACGGAAGTGTGCAGGTATTGGAACACCAAACATACATTGTTGTGCATATATTATCTACTCCAGGGGTGTCAAACTCTCCATGGGGGGCCTAGTGTCTGCAAGTATTTGGTTTTTCCTTTCAATTAAGACCTAGACAACCAGGTAAAGGGAGTTCTTTACTAATTAGTGATCTTAATTCATCACTCAAGTACACGGGAGTGAAACCCCGCCCTCCGTTTGACACACAATCTACACCACTTTGGTAAGAGGTTGGCAATAAAGAAAATAATAGGCTAATGTAATTCTAAATAACTGATGTTAATCAGGCATTTTCAGTAATTGAGTAAAAATTACACATTGCTAGATAAGGTAGTTTGAAAATGTTAGATAAAAAAAATACAGATTTTATATAAAAGTATTTTGATAAGGTGTTTCATTTCTTTTTCCCATGCATTTTTCTAGCAATGTGGAGATCCCATCTTGTCCTCTTCCCCATCCCGACCTGGAGTCTTTCTGACACCTTGTTCAGAAGGACCTTTGACCCAAGACCCGAGCACCAGCATCTATGAACAGCTCCCAGAGAGGCCAACCAGCTCAAGGCCTCCGCTGCCTCCGCTGCCTCCACCCAACCCAACCACTCCTTACTAAAGACCCTATCATACAACACCCCTTGTAAACAAAATACTGACCACCCTATCTACAATATATCAAACTATAAATCCTAAACACTCTTCACCAAAGACCCTCTTTGCAAATATCCAGAATTAAGCCTTACTTACTGTACACTTATATCAACTGATCAAGTTATCTTTTCTATTTAACACAAGAGGCGAGACACAGTCCTGAATGTCAATCTGTGTGCCAAAAATGCATCTACAGAAGTTGTGCTCCATTTTGTGTCCCGATCTACCCTCGAAGTGTACACTTGCACACTACCCCACAAAGATAAAGAAATGTGTAAAAATACAAGAATCACACTTTATAAAACTCAGCTTGTTTATTTCCCAAACAAGACAAAGTCCCACCCAGAACCACCTGGGAAACTATTCACTTTTAGGGTTTCAAAACAAATTAATTACAAAATAAAACAAAAGGCAAAAAGTTAATGTCATTCTTGCATTGCAGCTGTAGTCTGACTTGGACACCCCTCTGTATATGTACTGTATGTAATGCATGTGTATGGAATAGAATAACCAGCAATGAAACCACTAGCCCATTCTCGCCATCATCGAACGCTATAGTCCACAAAGCTCATAATCCCACAATCAATCACAAGGAAGCACATCTTCCCAGATCACTCATATTACATGTTTTGTTTTACCCCAATATGGGTAAGTATGTTATTACGGCCACTCCTCCCATCCTGAGTTACTAATACCCTTTTCACACTACTGAGCAGAGATGTACTGCACTAGTCTGGATGCACATCCAGCATGGTTGCTGGAACTATGCTGGAAAGAACAAAGTGACAAGAAAATATCTGAGCCAGCACAGTTTATGTAAGCACAATAGTGTGAAAAGGTGCAAGTTCTTGAACCCCCAGCCATAGCTAGTTCCACAGTGGAGAGTAGTATTCAGTTCTTCTTGGCCTTGGGCGAGTCGTACTTCCTCTTGCTAGAGAACCACAGGAGCAGAGGGATGCCGATGGAGGGGAGTGTCATTACGCCGAAGGCGGCCCAGTCCAGCTGGAGGGAGAAAGAGGGGGGTGAGGGAAAAGGTCACAGCCAATTAAAAGGCCTAGGTCAAATTTAGCAAGAAAACATTTGGAAAACAGGGAGATACTTCTAGAACTCGTCCATCAAAAGGGTTTTGTTACAAAACCCTACTGAAGTGGGGTTCTATTTAAATTGTATACAACATGGACAGAGTGGAGAATTTTAAAAAATTAACCATGGTTGTTTGCAGTCTAGTTTGTTTTGGGGTGACTATTAACTCGTTAGTAAACAGAGGCCCTGACAGTTATTTTCGTGTGTCCCATCAATTGAGGATAGGACCGGCTTGGGCAGTATCCTGATTGTCATACTGGGATATTCAGCAATACTGGCATTGAACACAAGGCTTGAGCTGTTTTCAAACACTACTGATAGCATTGTTAACCTTCGGATTACAGAGTAACAAGTGCATGTAAAATCCCAAAGAATGCTAACGTAACTCAAGTAACTCAAAAATGCTACTCAGTTTCCTGCACGAACAAAACAAATATTAGCCAGCAAGGCTCTTGATCCAGGACGGGATTCTCTGCTGTTAGCTTTTTCAAAAATCAAGCATTCGCTTGCTAACAATTTAGCCAACTAGCTACTAAATTAGCAAACCATACGCACAACTGCAGACCATTTAGCACATTTTAGATTTTAGTTATAAGATATCTAGACAGGAAACATTTAGTTGTGAATTCGATAATGTAAGTATATCACCTTGCTACATAACAGTGAGTGACTCACAAGGCTCCGGTCTCTCGTCGCTGTGTGCTCGTAAACAAACACCACGTGACCTCTGACTGGGGACTACCGTAAGCTTCATAATGTGACAGGCGAAATAAAGGCAACATTCTTTATCTCCTAACGTATTGCACAAGTTGACTGCAGGTATTTACTTAAAAAGTAATACTCAAAGAAATGGAAATCTAAGAACGACAAAGGGCTGGTTTCCTGGACTCAGACTGAGCCCATTTCTACACTAAAAATAACTTTAAATAAAAGGTTATCCATTGAGCATGCTATTAAGACTATTAGCCATGTTCCCTCTAAGCTCCCAGGAACTGCTGCGTAGAAGAAATAACCTGCACAGAGAAGCATGAGATTAGAAAGTTCAGTGTTTTCCCCCTTAGTTCACAATATCAACATTTCCCTTTACTGTGGGAATTGTGATCGAATCACTGCAATGTTAGCCACTTTCAATGCAACATACCGAAACAAACTATGCAAGACTTAGTATGCAAAATGAACTATGCAAGAGATTTTGTTGTAGGCAGAACGCATCGGAATAGGATTCTATTACACTGACACATAAGACTCAGCCAGGTCGGTGTTGTACTCCACACAGACCGGTGTGGCATAGCCAATCAGAGCGGCAGTAGGTCTATATGCAAATAGACCATTGCCATATGGATCTGTACCATTCACTTTGAACTGGACTGCCTTTACAGCATGAGTGATCGTGAGTAATGCGCTTGTTTCGCAATCAAAGAGAGCGTTGCATGTAGCCATGTGTGCACATTTGTTCATATTCCTTTGCTAGTTAGTAAGTTATTAGCCCAGTTATAGATAATTTGTAGTCAGCAATAATGGGAGTGATTGCTTCCTACAAGAGGACGAAACATGTACATTTCTAGACATCTTTGAAAAGAGAGTTAGGAAAAATAGCTTCTTTTTTTTTTTTTACTTAAAGGGTCAGTGTTGTATTTTGAGACAGACTTGAATAACCTAAGTAACCAATAGGCAGAGGGTATCACAATTGGTCTGATTCTCTGTCATAGTAGTATGGGAATAACAATGCATTTATTTTGTAAAGTGTTTTTTTGCATCAAACACCACAACATTTTCAGTCACCTTGTCTGAAGGACAAGTGGATCAAGTGGTTAAAATTAAGTTTTCGGATCCCTAGACTTTTCCCACATTGTTACATTAGACTTATTCTAAACTGGATTAAATAGTTTCCCCTCATCAATCTACACACAATACCCCATAATGACAAAGCAAAAACAGGTTTAGACATTTTTGCTAATTTATTATAAATAAAAAACTGAAATATCACATTTACTTAAGTATTCAGACCCTTTACACAGTACTTTGTTGAAGCACCTTTGGAAGTCTCAAGGCTTCTTGTATGACGCAACAAGCTTGGCACACCTGTATTTGGTGAGTTTCTCCCATTCTTCTCTGCAGATCCTCTCAAGCTCTGTCAGGTTGGATGGGGAGTGTCGCTGCACAGCTATTTTCAGGTCTCTCCAGAGATGTTCGATCGGGTTCAAGTCCGGGCTCTGGCTGGGCCACTCAAGGACATTGAGACTTGTCCTGAAGCCACTCCTGCATTGTGTTGGCTGTGTGCTTAGGGCCATTGTCCTTTTGGAAGTTGAAACTTTGCCCCAGTCAGATCCTGAGCGCTCTGGAGCAGGTTTTCATCAAGGATCTCTTTGTACTTCGCTCTGTTCATCTTTCCCTCAACCCTGCCTAGGGCTTGAGATGGTGGTCCTTCTGGAAGGTTCTCCCATCGCCACAGAGAAACTCTGGAGCTCTGTCAGAGGGACCATAGGGTTCTTGGTCAGCTCCCTGTCCAAGGCCCTTCTTCCACAATTGCTCAGTTTTGCCACCTCAAGGTAGAGTCTTGGTAGTTCCAAACTACTTCCATTTAAAAAAGATGGAGGCTACGGTGTTCTTAGGGACCTTCAATGCTGCAGAAATGTTTTGGTACCCTGTGCCTAGACACAATCCTGTCTCGGAGCTCTACGGACAATACCTTTGACCTCATGGCTTGGTTTTTGCTCTGACATGCACTGTCAATTGTGGGACCTTATATAGACAGGTGTGAACCTTTCCAACTCATGTCCAATCAACAAAATGTACCACAGGTGAACTCCAATCAAGTTGTAGAAAAATCTCAAGGATGATCAATGGAAACAGGATGCACCGGAGCTCAATTTCTAGTCTTTTAGCAAAAGCGCTGAATACTTCTAAATAAAAGGTTTATTTTTAATACATTTGCAAAAATCTGAAAACCTGTTTTCGCTTTGTCATTATGGGGTATTGTGCGTAGATTGATGAAGAAAAAATATAATTGAATGAATTTCAGAACAAGGCTGTAACGTAACAATGTGGAAAAGGCCAAGGGGTCCGAATACTTTCCGAATGCACTGTTTATGCGCATGTATATGTACAGTACCAGTCAAAAGTTTGGACACCTACTCATTCAAGGGTTTCTTTATTTTTACTATTTTCTACATTGTAGAATAGTGAAGACATCAAAACTATGAAATAATACACATGAAATCATGTAGTATCCACAAAAAAAAGTGTTTAACAAATCAAAATATATTTTAAATTTGAGATTTTTCAAAGTAGCCACCCTTTGCCTTGATGACAGCTTTGCACACAATTGGCATTCTCTTAACCAGCTTCGTGATAGTCACCTGGAATGCATTTCAATTAGTGCCTTGTTAAAAAAGTTAATTTGTGGAATTTCTTTCCTTCTTAATGCGTTTGAGCCTATTTTTATTTTACTAGGCAAATCAGTTAACAACAAATTCTTATTTACAATGACGGCCTACCCCGGCCAAACTAACCCGGGCGACACTGGGCCAATTGCGCACCACCATATGGGACTCCCAATCACAGCCGGTTGTGATACAGTCAGGAATTGAACCAGGGTCTGTAGTGACATCTCCAGCACTGAGATGCAGTGCCTTAGACCGCTGCGCCACTCGGGAGCCCAAAAGTTGTGTTGTGACAAGGTAGGGGTAGTATACAGAAGATAGCTCTATTTGGTAAAAGACCAAGTCCATATTATGGCAAGAACAGCTCAAATAAGCAAAGAGAAATGACTGTCCATCATTACTTTATGATGAAACTGGCTCTCATGAGGACCACCACAGGAATGTGAGACCCAGAGTTACCTCTGCTGCAAAGGATACGTTCATTAGAGTTAACTGCACTTCAGATTGCAGCCCAAATGCTTCAGAGTTCAAGTAACAGACATCTCAACATCAACTGTTCAGAGGAGAATGCGTGAATCAGGCCTTCATGGTCAAATTTCTGCAAAGAAACCACTACTAAAGGACACCAATAAGAAGAAGACTTGCTTAGGCCAAGAAACAATGGACATTAGACAAGTGGAAATCTGTTCTTTGGTCTGATGAGTCCAAATTTGTGAGAAGCATAGTAGGTGAACGGATTATCGCCGCATGTGAGGTTCCCACCGTGAAACATGGAAGAGGTGTGATGGTGCTTTGCTGGGGACACTGTTGGTGATTTATTTAGAAGTCAAGGCACACTTAACCAGCATGGCTACCACGGCATTCTGCAGCGATACGCCATCCCATCTGCTTTGTGCTTAGTGGGACTATCATTTGTTTTTCAACAGAACAATGACCCAACACACCTCCAGGCTGTGTAAGGGCTATTTGACCAAAGAGAGTGATGAGTGCTGCATCAGATTACCCGGCCTCCACAATCACCCGACCTTAACCCAATTGAGATGGTTTGGGATGAGTTGGACCGCAGAATGAAGCTGGTTAAGAGAATGCCAAGTGTGCAAAGCTGTCATCAAGGCAAAAGGTGGCTACTTTTAAGAATCTCAAATATAAAATCTATTTTGATTTGTTTAACTCTTTTTGTGTTACTACAAGATACCATGTGTGTTATTTCATAGTTGAAGTCTTTACTATTATTCTACAATGCAGAAAATAGTAAACAATAAAGAAAAACCCTTGAATGAGTAGGTGTGTCCAAACTTTTGACTGCTACTTTTGTAAGAGGTCTTTGAGAGAAGTCTACTATAACCATGCCAATGGTTTGAAAGGACGAATGATTTACATAGTGGGGGGAGAAACGCCTGTCAAACTCCCTCTGAGCCAAGATCCCACCCTGTCCGGGGGCGCTGGTGTAGCCAACCTGCAGGAAGAAGACATAAGGTTTAATTTCCACAAAAGGTCATGAACATCACTACTCTGCATCAGTCTCTAGTTCAATTGATTAGAGGGAGTTTCCAATGACTTGAAATCAATAACAGGAAGTGTACAATTGCATAAAAACTATTTTGCCAGTAAATCAACACCAGCCTAATAGTAGGCCAGTGTGTTAGGCTACATTATGCACGTTAATGTAGCAGAGGAAAAGTTCCATGCTGGAGAGAGCAGCAGAGAAAAGAGTGAGTCTGCATCAGACCTGAGTTCAAATACTTCAGCTCTGCTTGATTGAGCACGCCTGTTGCAATGGAACCAATACAAAAGCACAAAAAGTTCAAACCCTGACCACATGCCACTGCTTAAGCAAACAATCAAAGTATTTGAAAGTTTTCAAAATAGTATTTGAACCCAGGTCTGGGCCCATATTTATAAACCATCTCAGAATAGGAGTGCTGATCTAGGATAAAGTCCACGGTGTCCATGCAATCTTATTCACTAAGACGTAAATGGGGAAAAACAAATCCTAGATCAGTATTCCTACTACGCTTTATGAATACAGGCCCTGATCTCCATAGAAGATTTTACTCTCCCTTACCACGACATGTCCTCCCTCCTGAGCCAGGTAGCTGACGGAAGCTGAGGTGAAGTTGAAGTATCCGGCCTTCAGGGGGCGCAGTACCACAGTATGAGAGACATTGCTGGCACTGGGTAGGGCTAAGGTACAAACAACAACTAGAGAAACTGATAAGACTTCAGGGTACAATGCGGGCTTCATTGAAAAAGATTGGTGCTTTGGAGCCATGAGGCCGTTGGGCTGAAACACATTTTAGGATTGTGTCTTTAAAGGATACGGGGCGATCCGGTCCCATTTCACGTTCAGCATCCCGGAGACGATGCCAAAATCCTCAGGTGGGAAGGAGTCATCAGACAGCTCGACCTCTAGGGCAGCGCTGTGGGGCGGAGATTGAGTTAAGGCGGATTTTGAAACCGCACACGTCGGGATAAGGGTACAGAATTGGGACTAAACCAATACATTTCTTTTCAGCACACAGACTGACATTCAATGCCTTGTATTGGCACAGGTTAACACACAATGTAGTGTTTCCATAATGTGGGGCTTCCATCAATGCCCCTGAGGCTGGGTTTCAATTAACATTTTCAGTTTTCTTTTCTTCACAATCAATGACTGGAACTAGAATGGATGCGTTTCCACCATAATCCATGCAGTGTTGTAACAATCATTTCAGATCATTGCTTTTGAAGGATATGAAGCCATTCAAGACTAGTGTAATCTCAGGTATTATTTGACATAAACTAGGGAGAGATGGATGATGTTGTACAATACCTGGTTCCAACGTTGTAGATGTTGTACTGCAGTGTGAGGTCACGGCCTTCAACAGCGTAACGGTTCAACAGGGACTTGGAAGCCAACAGACGAGCCCCCTCCTCTCCTGTCCCCTGACCCAGTAGAGCCAGTAGAGCAAAAACGTACAGGGTCCTCATCTGCAACAGATTAGAAAAGTTGCGTGTGTATTTCAGTTTATTAAATGCATCTTCGATCCAAGACAAAATTATAAATATTAAGAAAAATATGTACTGTATATTCCTTACGTTATATTTCTAAATATTGCCGAACTCATTCACTTTGTATCAAGCAAAAACGAAGTGCCAACTAGCTATCTAAGTGAAGATAACGTTACCGATGCCATTCTTGGCCAAAGCGACAGACAATATTTTATTCTCTCGTGTCAAACCTATACCGTTCTCAACATGGTACTATAGTAATGGATAATTCAATACATCTACTTAACGTTAGCTCGTGACGTTAATAAAGATTATTTGCCAATCTACCACAATCTTGATTAAAAAAATAGAACAAACTCACTCAAAGAAAGCATACGTGTACATGTTGCCAACTTTGAGCTAGGCGCGTTAGCTGACTAGTTACATTAAGACCAGATGTTAAAATGAAAGATTGTTATCTAGCTTGAATTGACTATAAAAATACATGGTCAACCATTCTGCCAAAAAATGTTAACCAGTCTGAAAAAAAGTTACATTACGAGAAGATGCCAGTTAACGTTAGCAGCTAGATACAGTAGCTAACTAACATTAGCTAGCAAGCAATTAGCCCCCCAAGCTTATGCTTACGTGTACTTGGCTAAAAACTAGGAAGACGACTGACAGTCAAGATTGTAGCCAACTTGCAAATTGTAGATTTAAAAATAATACGCGAATCGTTGGCAAGGTATTAAAACGCGTGATTTCCTCAGTCTGTTCGATACTAACAGAAGATAAAACGCTACAAACCACAATATATAAAGCAGAGTCTTACCTTCTTTCGTGTCACAAATCAGCAAGGAAAGAACGTTTCTTCTTCTGTGGATTTTTACTTAGCGGTTGGCAACCAACTTTAAGGCGCATTATTACCGCCACCAACTGGACTGGAGTATCGTCACAGTGAAGGTCTAAATCCTTCCCAATAATCAACAAAATATAAATGCAACATGCAACAATTTCAACTTTTTTACTGAGTTACAATTCATCAGTCAATTTAAATAAATTCATTAGGCCCTAATCTATGGATTTCACATGACTGGACAGGGGCGCAGCCATGGATGGGTTTGGGAGGGCATAGGCCCACCCACTGGGGATTCAGGTCCAACCAGTCAGAATGAGTTTTCCCCCACAAAATGGTTTTATTACAGACCGAAATACTCCTCAGTTTTATAAACTGTCCGGGTGGCTGGTGTCAGACGATCCCGGAGTTGAAGAAGCCGGATGTGGAGGTCCTGGGCTGGTGTGGTTACACATGAGCTACGGTTGTGAGGCTGGTTGGGCGTACAGCGAAATTCTCTAAAACTATGTTGGAGGCGGCTTATGGTAGAGAAATTAGCATTAAATTCTGTCAACAGCTCTGGTGGACATTCCTCTAGTCAGCATGCCAATTGCACGCTCCCCCAAAACTTGAGACATCTGTGGCATCGTGTTGGGTTACAATATTGCAAATTTTATAGTGGCCTTTTATTGTCCTCAGCACAAGGTGCACCTGTGTAATGATCATGTTGTTTAATCAGCTTCTTGATATGCCACACCTGTCAGGTGGAGGGATTATCTTGGCAAAGGAGATATTTTCAGTAACAGGGATGTAAAGAAATGTCTGCCAAAAATGTAGAGAAATACGCTTTCTGTACATATTGAACATTTCTGGGATCTTTTATTTCAGCTCATGAAACATGGGACCAACACTTTACATGTTGCGTTTATATTTTTGTTCAGTATACATAAAAGAAACGCTCAGAAATGTCAGTTTTTCTTTTAGTTCTATTAAACAAAAGGATTGCAGTTCTGTTTTCACTGGAATGACCGTGATTGTCATGCCCTGACCTTAGAGATCTTTTTAATTCTCTATTTGGTTCGGTCAGGGTGTGACTAGGGTGGGCAATCTATGTTTTCTATTTCTTTGTTGGCCTGGTATGGTTCCCAATCAGAGGCAGCTGTCTATTGTTGTCTCTGATTGGGGATCATATTTAGGCAGCCTTTTCCCACCTGTTTATGGGATCTTGGTTTTGTGTAGTGCCTGTGAGCACTGCATTTGTGTCACGTATCGTTTATCCTGTTTTATATATATATATATATATATGTGTGAGTTTCATTATTAAAGATATGGAACTCTACGCACGCCGCGCCTTGGTCCATTTATTCAACAAAACGGTCGTGACAGTGGTTTTTAAATTGATTCTCAACAATCTAAAGAACAGTGTGGAAGTAGTGTGTGGATGTCTGAGCTTTGAGGACCAATTACTGGTTGTAATAATGAAACTCATATTAGGTAGCAGCAACAAGGACATCACCTTCAGGGTTATTGTAACAGAATGCAAATAGCTATTTTGACAAACTGGTTTGCTCCCTGTAACGTCAAAGGCATTAAAACCTCTTATCAAGTGGACAAGTAAGAATGTATCCAAAATGTGCCAAAATATTTTAAAAAGAGATTCAAAAGATGTAGGTGCATCATTAATTGTACTGAGATTTTCATTGACAGACCTACAAATCTGAACTCAGAGCTCAGCGAAATGCTAAGAGCTGAAGCTCTCAGAAAATGATTGTGCCTTCCTTGTGGAACTGGAAAATAGATCGACTACTGTTGCATTGTTACTTTGTATACTATTCTCTTGCTCCTGGTTTGAATGAACTTGTGTTTTTAATAATTAGCTATGAGAACCTCCCCTCATTATACAACAAGGTGGTGTAGTATGGCTGCTTTAGTTATCATTATTTATCAAGTAATCTCTCACTTAATATTTCTACTTTGTAGCGTTCCCTGATATGAGTGACAATTTGGTTTGTTGGTAACATACGAGGCTGAGGGCCAATTACTGCTGCTTGGAGTTTTGCTTACCCAGTAGAGGGAGTGCTCCCTCTTCTAATTCTTCATGAATTAATTAACTGTATCACCCTTGACATATATGCTTACTGGAGGACAGTTAGGTATGAGAGGTAAGAGGTTACTGGGTTTATTAGTGATGAGAGTTATCTTGGTCTGATCATGTTGGATGAAATTGCTTAATCATTGTTTGCAAAAGATTTTGTGCAAATGTTTCCACAATCAGAAGGTAAACATTTTAAGGTAGAATGTGGACAGAAATAAATGATAAAACATTAAATTAAATTTGAAATAATCACTGTTTCATGTTTTAACATGTTTAATCCCTTGCTGTTAAAACAGACCTCTGCACTTGTTGCAAATGCTTAGTAAATCAGGGTCAATGTGCTTTGATCCGACACCTTGGTAGTGTAACATATCCTAAACTATTTGTTTGATGGAAAGTTACATTGTGCTACCAAGAGTTGCTGAATACATTTTTATCTTCAGCTTGCTCCATGGTTTATGCAACTTGGTTTAAAAGTGAGGTAGGCCTAGTAGTGACAGCAATTTATTTTCTTGAATAATCTTAATGACCAGGAATCTAACCAATAATACAGGTAAATCTCTAAACCTGGTATGTGATCCTACCCTCTATCTTGCTTACTAATTAATTTAACTTAAATTTACCCATTCTATGCAACTTAGATCTTTTAACTAATTCCTGTATTGACCCCAAACTTTACCGTACCATCTTTACTCACAGGGACATCAGGTTGCATACTGACTGTAAAAAACACATCTAACTGGTTTTAATCTCACCATTTGACCATATCAAGGCTGGCCCTAAACTTTTGGGGGCCCTAAGCGAGATTTGATTGAGGGGCACCCCCACCACGCAGGGAAAACTTTTGAGTGGCCCCCCTCTTGGTGGCGGAGAGAAGAAAATGCAATTATAAAGTACATTTCCTGCACTTCTACACATTTTGCCATGAGTAGAAAATCGTACAGTTTTAAAGAAAGTTTTCTGAAATTCTACACATTTTGCCATGGGGTGGAGAGAGAATTTAACAATTTAAAAACTAATTTCATGCAATTCTGCTAATTTTCCCATGGGGCGTAGAGAAACTTATTCAGTTTTCTGCTAATTTCCTGCAATTATACACATTTTGCCATAGGGTGGAGAGAAAATGTTGCTGTTTTAAAGCTAATTGACTAAAAAAATCAATGAGGACTGGGCATGTGCCCTGTGTGCCTTGTTGTTAATTCGGCCATGATTATGACAAGGTTTAGATAGCTGGCTAGATAGCTTACCTAGAACAAAAAGAATAGCTGACATGGTATTTGGTAGTTAGTTGAGACCTTGACTGAGTTTATTAATTTATTCTTTGGGTGGGGGGCTTTGTTATTCTGAAGTATTGTCTGTAGATTGATGAGGAAAAACATGTATTTTATCAATTTTAGAATAAGGCTGTAGCGTAACAAAATGTGGAAAAAGGGAAGGGGGTCTGTATACTTTCTGAATGCACTGTACACATAAAAATAAATAATATTGTTGCCTGTTTTCCATGTTATTTTGGCATTAATACATGTCACATATCAGTTTGCAAACAATGTAAAAAATGATTATTGAGTTAATAAAGCTGCATACAAACATGGTCTCTTTTTTTCTTTCTTGAGTAAGGCAGCTCCAAAATGCAGGTTTTTAAGCCTAGCTCAGTGCTTTCTGTGGTGGAGGGGCAGCCAGCGAAAAATACAGAGTGTAGGGGTTGGTAATCTTCTCTAGGTGCACCGTAATTGGCTCAGTGTTCTGACACTCATGGGGACACCATGTCACTGCAAAATCTACAGGGAGAGCCAGAAAGTTCAAGCCCCCTTGGGTGTTGCCATATATTTACATTAGAAGTGCCCATCCAAGAAGGCTCAAGGTCATTGGCCACATATAAAATGATGTCAAATCACGTCATTAATCTACTGACAAATCCTTTTCAATCCTTGTCATATGAAGATAAACTATAGATTAAACATGCTCATCAGCCATTGGCCGTAAACATTACACAACAAGTTGGAAATTGCAAATTCAACAAAGAGTAGTTTGGAAGGAATTAATGGCTAACTTCAAGTGCTGCAAAGCAATCACTATTTTGCTTCCCCTTCCCCAGTCTAGTTTTAAGGATCTCTTTTCCAAGCTTAAAAGGATAAACATTCGCACGCAACACCATGGGCCAGAAAAGGTTGAATACATTGGCCATGCTGTCAATTCAGCATGACTTCTGCCATGCTCAAATAACTGGAAAATTGGAAATGGGAAATCTCAGACTTCAGTCAGTTCAAGACAACTGTAAACTCGAGAAAAAAAAAAAAAAACGAGCTCCATCTGGGAAAATACATTTTTAACAGTCATCCAACTCGGAATTCCAAGTCGCGAACTCAGGCCTCTTTCTAGAGCTCCAACCTGAAGATCACTGACGTCATGATTCGACCTTGTTTTTGTCTTGAAAGTAACATAAATCCAGAGAATGCCAGACTTTGATGACAAAGTTTAATGACAAAATTTGCCCACAAGAAGGACCAGCGCGCCACCTTCCTGAGATTAAGAATGTCGCCGAAGAACATCGCTCACGTTTTACATTCGCCCAACCAATTGTGCAATTTTGTAAATTATTTCTTGCGTTTTGTGTAACTTATTTTTTTACTTATTGTGTACATAATGTTGCTGCTACCATCTCTTATGACTGAAAATAACTTCTGGACATCAGAAAAGTGATTACTCACTGCGGACTAGAAGAAACTTTTTCCTTTAACGAGTCCAACGAGAAGGATATCCTGCTTTCACTTGAACAGGCCAAGATCCACGCCTTTAATGCCGGAAAGGGGGACCCAGATCGGGGATCCTTCTAAGATGCCGGAGGCGAGCGAGTAAACTCCCAATGCCTTCCATTCTCCTTGCTAATGTGCAATCGTTAGAAAATAATTTTGATGACCTACTATTAATATTATCCTACCAACAGGACATAAAAAACTGTACCATCTTATGTTTCACCGAGACGTGGCTGAACGAAGAAATGGACAATATAGAGCTGGCTGGATTTTCCATGCACCGGCAGAACAGAGACGCTACCTCTGGTAAGACAATGGGTGGGGGTGTGTGTCTTATTGTCAATAACAGCTGGTGCGCAATGTCTAATAATAAAGAAGTCTCGAGGTATTGCTCACCTGAGGTAGAGTACCTTATGATAAGTTGTCGACCACACTATCTACCAAGAGAGTTCTCATCTGTATTATTCGTAGCCGTACAGTGGGGCAAAAAAGTATTTAGTCAGCCACCAATTGTGCAAGTTCTCCCACTTAAAAAGATGAGAGAGGCCTGTAATTTTCATCATAGGTAACACTTCAACTATGACAGACAAAATGAGAAAAGAAAATCCAGAAAATCACATTGTAGGATTTTTAATGAATTTATTTGCAAATTATGGTGTTAAATAAGTATTTGGTCACCTACAAACAAGCAAGATTTCTGGCTTTCACAGACCTGTAACTTCTTATTTAAGAGGCTCCTCTGTCCTCCACTCGTTACCTGTATTAATGGCACCTGTTTGAACTTGTTATCAGTATAAAAGACACCTGTCCACAACCTCAAACAGTCACACTCCAAACTCCACTATGGCCAAGACCAAAGAGCTGTCAAAGGACACCAGAAACAAAATTGTAGACCTGCACCAGGCTGGGAAGACTGAATCTGCAATAGGTAAGCAGCTTGGTTTGAAGAAATCAACTGTGGGAGCAATTATTAGGAAATGGAAGACATACAAGACCACTGATAATCTCCCTCGATCTGGGGCTCCACGCAAGATCTCACGCCGTGGGGTCAAAATGATCACAAGAACGGCGAGCAAAAATCCCAGAACCACACGGGGGGACCTAGTGAATGACCTGCAGAGAGCTGGGACCAAAGTAACAAAGCCTACCATCAGTAACACACTACGCCGCCAGGGACTCAAATCCTGCAGTGCCAGACGTGTCCCCCTGCTTAAGCCAGTGCATGTCCAGGCCCGTCTGAAGTTTGCTAGAGAGCATTTGGATGATCCAGAAGAAGATTGGGAGAATGTCATATGGTCAGATGAAACCAAAATATAACTTTTTGGTAAAAACTCAACTCGTCGTGTTTTGAGGACAAAGAATGCTGAGTTGAATCCAAAGAACACCATACCTACTGTGAAGCATGGGGGTGGAAACATCATGCTTTGGGGCTGTTTTTCTGCAAAGGGACCAGGGCGACTGATCCGTGTAAAGGAAAGAATGAATGGGGCCATGTATCGTGAGATTTTGAGTGAAAACCTCCTTCCATCAGCAAGGGCATTGAAGATGAAACGTGGCTGGGTCTTTCAGCATGACAATGATCCCAAACACACCGCCCGGGCAACGAAGGAGTGGCTTCGTAAGAAGCATTTCAAGGTCCTGGAGTGGCCTAGCCAGTCTCCAGATCTCAACCCCATAGAAAATCTTTGGAGGGAGTTGAAAGTCCGTGTTGCCCAGCAACAGCCCCAAAACATCACTGCTCTAGAGGAGATCTGCATGGAGGAATGGGCCAAAATACCAGCAACAGTGTGTGAAAACCTTGTGAAGACTTACAGAAAACGTTTGACCTCTGTCATTGCCAACAAAGGGTATATAACAAAGTGTTGAGATAAACTTTTGTTATTGACCAAATACTTATTTTCCACCATAATTTGCAAATAAATTCATTAAAAATCCTACAATGTGATTTTCTGGATTTTTCTTTCTCATTTTGTCTGTCATAGTTGAAGTGTACCTATGATGAAAATTACAGGCCTCTCTCATCTTTTTAAGTGGGAGAACTTGCACAATTGGTGGCTGACTAAATACTTTTTTGCCCCACTGTATTTCCACTTTGCACATTCTTCCACTGCAAATCTACCATTCCAGTGTTTTCCTTGCTATATTGTATTTACCTCGCCACCATGGCCATTTTTTTGCCTTTACCTCCCTTATCTCACCTCATTTGCTCACATTGTATATAGACTTATTTTTCTACTGTATTATTGACTGTATGTTTTGTTTATTCCATGTGTAACTCTGTGTTTTTGTGTTTCGAATTGCTATGCTTTATCTTGGCCAGGTCGCAGTTGCAAATGAGAACTTGTTCTCAACTAGCCTACCTGGTTAAATAAAGGTGAAATAAAAATAAATAATATGGTAAAATCCGGGAACTATCATTTCGAAAACAAAACGTTCATTCTTTCAGTGAAATACGGAACCATTCCATATTTTATTGAACGGGTGGCAACCCTAAGTCTAAATATTGCTGTTACATTGCACAACCTTCAATGTTATGTCTTAACATTGTCATAATTATGTAAAGTTCTGGCAAACTAGTTCGCAACGAGCCAGGCGGCCCAAACTGTTGCATATACCCTGATTCTGCATGCAATGAATGCAAGAGAAGTGACACAATTTCCCTAGTTAATATTTCCTGCTAACATTCATTTATTTTAACTAAATATGCAGGTTTAAAAATATATACTTCTGTGTATTGATTTTAAGAAAGGCATTGATGTTTATGGTTAGGTACATTCGTGCAACGATTGTGCTTTTGTTAAATCATCACCCGTTTGACGAAGTAGGCTGTGATTCGATGAAAAATTAACAGGCACTGCATTGATTATATGCAACGCAGGACAAGCTAGTTAACCTAGTAATAGCATCAACCATGAGTAGTTAACTAGTGATTATGTGAAGATTGATTGTTTTTTATAAGATAAGTTTAATGCTAGCTAGCAACTTACTTTAGCTCCTTGCTGCACTCTCGTAACAGGTGGTCAGCCTGCCACGCAGTTTCCTCATGGAATGCAATGTAATCGGCCATAATCGGCATCTGTCACGATCGACCATGGGAGAGAGAGAGGACCAAGGCGCAGCGTGTAAAGAATACATCTTCTCTTTATTAAGGAGATGAACGAACGAAGCAAAACAAAATAGACGACCGTGAAGCTATAACCGAACAAAATGCAAACATGCAACCTAGACACAGACACAGACCTAGACAATGACCCCACAAAAACATGATGCCTATGGCTGCCTAAAATATGGCTCCCAATCAGAGACAAATGAAAGACATCTGTCTCTAATTGAGAACCACTCAGGCAACCATAGACATACCTAGAAACATTCACTCAACCATAGACATACCTAGAAACATTCACTCAACACAAACCCATACACTAAACCCAACACCCCCTTTTCCTTATAACCACCCAAAACGAGACAAAACACAACATTCCCCATGTCACACCCTGACCTAACTAAAATAATAAAGAAAACAAAGAATACTAAGGCCAGGGCGTGACATAACCCCCCCCCTTAAGGTGCGAACTCCAGGCGCACCAGCACAAAGTCTAGGGGAGGGTCTGGGTGGGCGTCCGTCCACGGCGGCGGCTCCGGCACTGGTCGTGGTCCCCACCCCACCATAGTCACTACCCGCTTTCGTAGCCTCCTCCAAATGGCCACCCTCCAACTTAACCCCACTGGATTAAGGGGCAGTACCTGACTAAGTGGCAGCACCGGACTAAGTGGCAGCACCGGACTAAGGGGCAGCACCGGACTAAGGGGCAGCACCGGACTAAGGGGCAGCACCGGACTAAGGGGCAGCACCGGGATAAGGGGCAGCACTGGGATAAGGGGCAGCACCAGGATAAGGGGCAGCACCAGGATAAGGGGCAGCTCCGGACAGAGGGACGGCAGCTCCGGACTGAGGGACGGATCCTGGCTGGATGACTCATGGTTGGCTGACGGATCTGGCTGCTCATGGCTGGCTGACGGATCTGGCTGCTCATGGCTGGCTGACGGATCTGGCTGGTCATGGCTGACGGACGGCTCGGGCTGGTCATGGCTGACGGACGGCTCGGGCTGGTCATGGCTGACGGACGGCTCGGGCTGGTCATGGCTGACGGACGGCTCGGGCTGGTCATGGCTGACGGACGGCTCGGGCTGGTCATGGCTGGCTGACGGCTCAGACGGCACTGGGTAGACGGATGGCTCAGACGGCACTGGGTAGACGGATGGCTCAGACGGCACTGGGCAGACGGATGCCTCAGACGGCACTGGGCAGACGGATGCCTCAGACGGCACTGGGCAGACGGATGCCTCAGACGGCACTGGGCAGACGGATGCCTCAGACGGCACTGGGCAGACGGATGCCTCAGACGGCACTGGGCAGACGGATGCCTCAGACGGCACTGGGCAGACGGATGCCTCAGACGGCACTGGGCAGACGGATGCCTCAGACGGCACTGGGCAGACGGATGCCTCAGACGGCACTGGGCAGACGGATGACTCAGACGGCACTGGGCAGACGGATGACTCAGACGGCACTGGGCAGACGGATGACTCAGATGGCACTGGGTAGACGGACAGCTCTGGCCGTCTGAGGCGCACTATAGGCCTGGTGCCTGGTGCCGGAACTGGTGGTACCGGGCTGGGGACACGCACCTGAAGGCTAGTGCGGGGAGCAGCAACAGGACACACTGGGCTCTCAAAGCGCACTATAGGCCTAGTGCGTGGTACCGGCACAGGTGGTACCGGGCTGAGGGCACGCACCTCCGGGCGAGTGCGGGGAGAAGCAACAGTGCGTACAGGGCTCTGGAGACGCACATTAGGCCTAGTGCGTGGCGCCGGCACTGGTGGCACCGGGCTGGAGACACGCACCATAGGGCGAGTGCGTGGAGGAAGAACAGGGCTCTGGAGACACACCGGAATCCTGGGGCGTGGTGCCGGAACTGGTGGTACCGGGCTGGGCCGGGGAGGTGTTACAGGAGGTGCAGGACTAGGAAGGCACACCGGAGGCCTGGTTCGTGGGACTGTCATTCCCAGACGGTTAGCACGCAACTCAGGACGAGCATGAAGAGCTGACTCAGGTAACATCACATCCCGCACACGCTCTGTCGGGTGGATGTTGTGCCTCACGCACCAACACAGCAGCTCCCTCTTTTCACTCTCCTCCAAACTCCTCAATAAATCCTTAACAGTCTCTGTATCATTCCCATTGCTCACCTCCAGTATCAGCACAACTGGCTCTGGCTCCCTCCTTTCACGCTGCTTGGTCCTGAGTGGTTGGGTCATTCTGTCACGATCGACCATGGGAGAGAGAGAGGACCAAGGCGCAGCGTGTAAAGAATACATCTTCTCTTTATTAAGGAGATGAACGAACGAAGCAAAACAACAAAATAGACGACCGTGAAGCTATAACCGAACAAAATGCAAACATGCAACCTAGACACAGACACAGACCTAGACAATGACCCCACAAAAACATGATGCCTATGGCTGCCTAAAATATGGCTCCCAATCAGAGACAAATGAAAGACATCTGTCTCTAATTGAGAACCACTCAGGCAACCATAGACATACCTAGAAACATTCACTCAACCATAGACATACCTAGAAACATTCACTCAACACAAACCCATACACTAAACCCAACACCCCCTTTTCCATATAACCACCCAAAACGAGACAAAACACAACATTCCCCATGTCACACCCTGACCTAACTAAAATAATAAAGAAAACAAAGAATACTAAGGCCAGGGCGTGACAGGCATCCGAAAATGCAGATGACCGATTGTTATGGAAACTTGAAATCGACCCTAATTAATCGGCCATGCCGATTAATCGGTCGACCTCTAAAACATACCAAGACAGTCGTGAATAGGGCACGACAAAACATTTTCCCCCTCAGGAGACTGAAAAGATTTGGCATGGGCCCCCAGATCCTCAAAAGGTTCTACAGCTGCACCATCGATAGCATCCTGACCGGTTGCATCACCCCCTGGTATGGCAACTGCTCGGCATCTGACCGTAAGATACTACAGAGGGTAGTGCGAACGGCCCAGTACATCACTGGGGCCAAGCTTCCTGCCATCCAGGACCTATATAATAGGTGGTGTCAGAGGAAAGCCCATAAAATTGTCAGAGACTCCAGTTATAGACTGTTTTCTCTGCTACCGCACGGCAAGCGGTACCGGAGCGCCAAGTCTAGGACCAAAAGACTCCTCGACAGCTTCTACCCCAAGCCATTAGAGTCATTAGACTGCTGAACAATTCATAAAAATCGCCACCGGACAATTTACATTGACCCCCCCCGTACACTGCTGCTACTCGCTGTTTGTTTGTTACCTATGCATAGTCACTTTGCACCCACTTTGCCCCTACTGTACCACTGCACACTGACTCGGTACCGGTGCCCCCTGTATATAGCCTCGTTATTGTTATTCTTATTGTGTTACTTTATATTATTACTTTTTATTTTAGCCTACTTGATAAATATTTTCTTCTTCTTGAACTGCACTGTTGGTTAAGGGCTTGTAAGTAAGCATTTCACGGTAAGGTCTACACTTGTTGTATTTGGCGCATGTGGCAAATAAAGTTTGATTTGATTCGATTTTTTTATTTTATTTGTTCAAATGAGCACAGCACAGCAACGGTGAGTCCAAAAATGTCTTGTATACTGCTGCATAAATGATGTAATATGCCAGGGAGATATGTACACTATACTGTAGCTACGAAAATAATACTAAGTGTATGTTGTGTAGTAAGCTGTTAGTAGCCCATGTGCCTCACCCTAATAATTTTGTCCAGTTTCCCCTCCTAATTTCGCCTACTGTTCTGACTTGGTGGTGCACATGTAGCCTATAGCCTGTTTTAGAGAAAGGTAATCATCAAATATTGTAAGAGCTTTCATTATCTGCTTATATGCCCCCGCTATTTATCCTACGGTTCTGACTTGGTGTACAGGGAGAATACTGTAAGAACGGTCCATGTTCTGAATTCTGTTGCTGTACAAATTGTTATATTGACTATGTCCATCCTAGCGTTCTCATGAATGTCTTAATCGAAATTATGGATTGCCTCTCATCCGCAAGTCAGCCATATCAGCTATGTTTTTTTTAAATGGCAGTAAATAAGACTGAATGATTTTTTTCGCTGCCAGACAAGGCTCCACTGATAGCCAGGTGTAGCAGTAGTAAGGATTCACTCCATGGTGCTGAAAAGAAAGCTCTGCCGTTGGGACAGCTTTATGTAGGCCCTAACAGTTTGTGAGCACTCTTTGTCACCATTATAGTGCAATTGATCTATTGTTTAGTGTTGTGTAATGGCTATGTTGAGTTTGCCCCACCAAGATTTACATGCTAAAATCGCCACTGATTACAGTATATTCAATGGGCTATTACAATGGAATGAAATTGTACTGTTTAATATTTGTGTGCCACATAGTGGACTTGAACTTGACTCCATGTGTGTGGCCTGGCCTGTTTTTCAACTTGAACCTGTCTTCCCCTAAAATGATCTCAGTACTGTTCTGTGCTTAAAGTCACTGTGAATGAAAGATGCCATGCCCATTGTCCTGTCCCCACTTGTACAAGATATAGGCTAGTTACTTTAAGGCATTGAATTTGAATGTATTGTTGCAAATTTCGCCCTATAGCTCTGTGACAATTCACCCGATGTGTTAACTTGTATTTCTATTAGAAACTTTGCATATTACAGTGATAGTACATCATTGATTGAATTATACTGTATTAAGTGTGTTTTATGAATAAACAAATGCAGTCACATTTTTCAACCTCTTTAAAACTTTGTCGAACATCGACTCTGCTTCGTTCCTCTCATCCCCTCATATCTCCCACCCTTCTCTCTTCCCTCCACCAAGGCTCCTTCTCTCTTCTCTCCTAAACTCCCTCTGTCACTCACTGCTTTCTCTTTCCCTTCTTTTTCAATCCCTTGCCTCTCACCCCTCCTCTCTCACTCATCTCTCTTCTCTTATTCAAGCTCCTTTACGCTGTCATCGTTCTCTCCTGCACTCCCCCATCTCTCTCTGCATCCCCTTTTACAGTCGTGCCCTCTCTCCCCTCCTCTATTACTTCTTCTCTCTTCCTTCCCTCAAGGCTCTCCTATACCCCCATTTTCCTTCTCTGCTTTCTCTTTGCCTCTCTCTCTTTCTTTTTGTCTGTTTATAATGGAGTCAAGAGCTTATGAAAGTGACCAGGGCCAGGGCCGTTGCCAGGGATTTTGGGCCCCATGAAAAGATATCACATTGGGCCCCACCACCACAGGCCACACCAACTCTGCGCAATTGCTGTACCCACACACCTCCAGAACCCAATTGACCTATTCAAAGCTTTAAATAACTCTACCTTTGCAGGCTTGCAACTCACTTGTAGTCCAATATTTACTGTATGATATTTCCTGACAGTGAGCTGTGAAAATATAACACTGTGCAGACATGGATGCAACATTCTACATACAGTGGAATTCACTATTTGATGCAAGACTGATACCCTCTATAAGAAATGTGCTAAAGGCCATCTTTTACAGTCTAAATGTAATTTTAATGGGAAAATTCTTGAATGGAAAATTCTCTTAACATTAATGAATAACTTTATATATAAAGTATATATAGATATACCTTAAATATACATTAACCTCTTCAATGAAAATACATTTACATTATTATATATAGACTGATATAGCAAACAAAATAATAAAATCAGCAGCAGATGTTTGAACTAAGCATATATACCAACTAGAAAATAAGCAGCTGTAAAAGTGGAACTGGAAAATGGAAAACAAAATGGAAATGGACATGAAAAGGCCTGATGGTGGCGCTAGAGGAAAGGTCAAGAGGTCACCAAATCAATAGGTTTCTTCCACTTGGGGTCTTGATTGTGCACAACAAATTTTATGGCAATCCAGCCCTTACTTTGAGATATATCTTGTTCTCAGTCTGTTCTCAGTTTTGTTCTCAGCCTGTGGGCATCATGTGTGTTGTGATCCAATATCCATAGCCATGCCATTTAACAGTTATCACCGGCCCTTGCTCCTTACTCACCAAGAGCCCAGCGCCGAGCCTTCTTGCTAGCAAAGTCACTGATCAAGTCTTTGAAGTCCAGCTTTCTAGTTAACTGACTTTCAATGGACAGCATTGCAATACTGCAAAGTCTGTCCTAGGACATAGCGGACCTCAAATAGTTTAAAAAAATCAGTTTTAGCTTACTGAAAGCTCTCTCGCCACCAGCAACAGTCACTGTCACAGTGTGCAAAATATACGTAAAGCAATTGTCACGTTGGTATAAATGATTCGGGAGACAGACGCAGGAATGCATAAAATGGGGTTTTACCCAAATTACGCTGTGCCGTGTAAAGGCACGGGGACGAAGACCAAACAAACACGTAACAAAACACAGGGTAGAAACTTTTCCAAAAATGCTTTGCAACTGCATCTTACAAATTCCATTCAGGAGACCAAGAGGGGACAAGTTAGGGGGGAAAGTGGCAGCATATACAGTGTTCCGGTGTCTTACTTATCTCTGGAATACTTCATGATCAGTGGTTAGCACACAGAAGGGACTTTATCCTCACTAATCAGCCCAACTTTCAGAACAGCAGAAAATGATTCTACAATTTTTGCGGTGGTGTGGAACCTCGTGTCCAAGTCACTTATGATGTTGTCCACAGCAGTAAAAAACACTGTGTTCCGAAACACTGTTGCTGCACTGTCCTGAGCTGTCTCCTCTTGAGAGGTCTCATCATGGAATCTCTTCCTTTTCCTCTGGCGGCTGTGTTCCTTGCTAAATTGAGGTGCAACATCTCTAAGAGCCTGCATCTCTTCCTTTAAGGCTCTGATATTGGCTGCCTCTGTGCCAAGTGAGATTTTTCCTGACTGGAGAATCACATTCCTGTCCTCAATGCATTGCAGTACCTGCAATTATGCCAACTGACATTTCATTCAACACAATGCTGCTCACCTCCTTCCTTCGGGAGTAGAGCTGGTTCAGGGGTATGGGGATGGGGCGACAGGGCTGCTGAGCCTGAAGCTGCATCTGTTGGACCTGGCAACAGGCAGGGACAACTGATTTAGTATGAATAGCTTGCTAAAAGTTAGCCTGCATTGATTAAATATTGGCTAAAATAGGAGCGAAATGTAAACACTCTGAATTTTCTGTGAAGTTAATGTTAGGGGAGCAAAAGTAGCCTATTTCCCTATGGACTAATCTAACAGGTTAATTTCCACCACTCTCGGACTACACCCACCTTCCTTTATGAAAAATTGGGTGACATATTGTCGCCCTTTCTTTGATCTCTCCTGTCTTTCTTTTCTTTCCTTTCGTTGTTGGAAGCCAGATTTTTCTTTTGGAAGCTGAGACACCGGCACTCCTCACTGGCAATTCACTGCTAGCAAGTACCGTTCATGTAAATAGAGTAGGGCAATACAGAGGCTCTCTGGACGTTTATTTTTTGCCAAAAACAAGAAAAGAAAAATAAACCGTTAGTTTTATTAGTACATTGTAAATAACATATTAATGACGATAGGTTAATCATTTAACCTATACGGCGCCCCTGGCCATGGCCAATGGTGTTTAATGCAACCTCCTCTCATGGCAAAGGACCCTATAAACAGCTCCATTACCAATGGCTCGCAGCCAACTCAAACCCTATTGCAAGGTCCTCTCTACTGTCCTTGGTGCCTCTATAGCGGAGGTAATTTGGAATCATGGTCTCGTGATGAGGTAGCCTTGTTTACGAGGTTGCCTTGTTTAAGACCAAATGTTGCCCTCAGACATTGAGTATTTACTCGGCCTAATGGTTGGTTTGGTGACCGGGACACCTGGTTAAATTCCCACCGACCCCCAAACACAGCCCTCACACATTGTATAGCTCTTTTCCCAAAATATTTTTCTGAGTAAGTGCCACAGCTTCTTCCTTATTACTGTAACAGACTGATGTGGAGAGAGAGTGAGCTGTAACGTGGGATCCATCCATGGATCCTGCGGTGCAGAGGCAGGTCACATATACCATGCTACAGTATTCCCCCTCTTTCTCAAAGCATCCTCGCATTCGCTCCAAGCCCAAAATGCTTAAGGCCATCCCACCGCTGTCAATAATGTAGCAGGCCGATGTGGATAGACAGTGAGCTGTAATGGGGAAATGACGCCGACAGAAATGAGTCTGACACCCTAAATACATATGTTGCACAATTAAATATTCATTCCATTATGCACAATTGATCAAACTTTCAGAATAGGAACCAAATGAACCATACAACCGACTTGGCTAATTCTAGGCATAAGACACCACAAAATACTCAATATATCACAAAATATACAAAATATCAGCATAATATAGACGTATTTTAAGTTAGCCTACAGCACTGGAAATTCCCCTTACTGACCTCAGGACCTAGTCATTAAAATCACAGAAACCCTTTATGACGTCACCTCAATGAAAGTTAACCAAATCAATAATGTGCTAGTTAGGTTGTAATCGTTTTGCTGCAGGCTACAAACATTATCATGATAAAACTGTGTGAAATTATATCCAATGTTAAGTAAGCTATTTGAACAGAAAACGTAATATTGTCGCCCTATGTGTAATAGCATAGCAAGCAACATAGGCTAACAAACATAAGTGTTATACTAGCCTTTTCCATTACATGCATAATATTATACTCATAAAGAGATGACATAGCTGCATACCTTTTTCTGTTGCGCGTTTCTCCTCTTTCCTTTTTCCTAAACTGGGCACCTGATGGCTTAGACCTTTTCTTATCCATTTGTGTTGATTTGGCACTCGAGCATCAATACATTACCCATCCCCCAACACTGTCAACCAAGAGTCAAGACTAAACCAATTCTCCTTGGTGGTGTGCAGACTGGTTTAATATTATTCTTAACGATTTCACACAAACCAGAAAAAAATGCAACAATATGTCTGTGAAAATATATATTCACAGTATTATGAATGAAGGTTGCGGCGCTCCTAGTGGCCGGAGACTTTAATGCAGGGAAACTTAAATCAGTTCTACCAAATCTCTATCAACATGTTAAATGTGTAACCAGAGGGAAAGAAATTCTAGATCACCTGTACTCCACACACACAAAGCTCTCCCTCGCCCTCCATTTGGTAAATCCGACCACAACTCTATCCTCCTGATTCCTGCTTACAAGCAAAAATTAAAGCAGGAAGCACCAGTGACTCAGTCTATAAAAAAATGGTCAGATGAAGCAGATGCTAAACTACAGGACTGTTTTGCTATCACAGACTGGAACATGTTACGGAATTCTTCCGATGACATTGAGAAATACACCACATCAGTCACTGGCTTTATCAATAAGTGCATTGAGGACGTCGTCCCCACAGTGACTGTACGTACATACCCCAACCAGAAGCCATGGATTACAGGCAACATTCGCACTGAGCTAAAGGGTAGAGCTGCCGCTTTCAAGGTGCGGGATTCTAAACCGGAAGCTTACAAGAAATCCCGCTATTCCCTGCGACGAACCATCAAACAGGCAAAGCGTCAATACAGGGCTAAGATTGAATCATACTGCACCGGCTCCGACGCTCGTCGGATGTGGCAGGGCTTGCAAACTATTACAGACTACAAAGGGAAGCACAGCCGCGAGCTGCCCAGTGACACGAGCCTACCAGACGAGCTAAATCCCTTCTAAGCTCGCTTCGAGGCAAGCAACACTGAGGCATGCATGAGAGCATCAGCTGTTCCAGACGACTGTGTGATCACGCTCTCCGTAGCCGACGTGAGTAAGACGTTTAAACAGGTCAACATACACAAGGCTGCGGGGCCAGACGGATTACCAGGACGTGTGCTCCGGGCATGTGCTGACCAACTGGCAGGTGTCTTCACTGACATTTTCAACATGTCCCTGATTGAGTCTGTAATACCAACATGCTTCAAGCAGACCACCATAGTCCAAGAACACAAAGGCAACCTGCCTAAATGACTACAGACCAGTAGCACTCACGTCTGTAGCCATGAAGTGCCTTGAAAGGCTGGTAATGGCTCACATCAACACCATTATCCCAGAAACCCTAGACCCACCCCAATTTGCATACCGCCCAAACAGATCCACAGATGATGCAATCTCTATTGCACTCCACACTGCCCTTTCCCACCTGGACAAAAGGAACACCTATGTGAGAATGCTATTCATTGACTACAGCTCAGCGTTCAACACCATAGTACCCTCAAAGCTCATCACTAAGCTAAGGAACCTGGGACTAAACACCTCCCTCTGCAACTGGATCCTGGACTTCCTGACGGGTCACCCCCAGGTGGTGAGGGTAGGTAGCAACACATCTGCCACACTGATCCTCAACACTGGAACTCCCCAGGGGTGCGTGCTCAGTCCCCTCCTGTACTCCCTGTTCACCCACGACTGCATGGCCAGGCACGACTCCAACACCATCATTAAGTTTGCAGACGACACAACAGTGGTAGGCCTGATCACCGACAACGACGAGACAGCCTATAGGGAGGAGGTCAGAGACCTGGCCGGGTGGTGCCAGAATAACAACCTATCCCTCAACATAACCAAGATTAAGGAGATGATTGTGGACTACAGGAAAAGGAGGACCGAGCACGTCCCCATTCTCATCGACGGGGCTGTAGTGGAGCAGGTTGAGAGCTTCAAATACCTTGGTGTCCACATCAACAACAAACTAGAATGGTCCAAACACACCAAGACAGTTGTGAAGAGGGCATGACAAAGCCTGTTACCCCTCAGGAATCTAAAAAGATTTGGCATGGGTCCTGAGATCCTCAAAAGGTTCTGCAGCTGCAACATCGAGAGCATCCTGACCAGTTGCATCACTGCCTGGCACGGCAATTGCTCAGCCTCTGACCGCAAGGCACTTCAGAGGGTAGTGCGTACGGCCCAATACATCACTGGGGCTCAGCTGCCTACCATCCAGGACCTCTACACTAGGCGGTGTCAGAGGAAGGCCCAAAAAATTGTCAAAGACCCCAGCCACCCCAGTCATAGATTGTTCTCTCTACTACCGCATGGCAAGCGGTACCAGAGTGCCAAGTCTAGGACAAAAAGGCTTCTCAACAGTTTTTACCCCCAAGCCATAAGACTTCTGAACAGGTAACCAATGGTTACCCGGACTATTTGCATTGTGTGCCCCCCCCCCCCCCCCCCCCCCCAACCCCTCCTTTTACGCTACTGCTACTCTCTGTTCATCATATATGCATAGTCACTTTAACCATACCTACATGTACATACTACCTCAATAAGCCTGACTAACCGGTGTCTGTATATAGCCTTGCTACTCTTATTTTCAAATGTATTTTTACTGTTGTTCTATTTCTTTACTTAACTACACACACACACACACACACACACACACACACACACACACACACACACACACACACACACACACACACACACACACACACACACACACACACACACACACACACACACACACACACACACATACCTTTTTTTTCGCACTATTGGTTAGAGCCTGTAAGTAAGCATTTCACAGTAAGGTCTACACCTGTTGTATCCGGCGCACGTGACAAATAAACTTTGATTTGATTTGATTTGAATTGTGGTTTATTTGGTAACATTTCATAGTGTGACTGATTTTACTAATTGCATTGGTACTGTACAAAGTTAGGGGTGCGCTATTTGATAGATTCCCCCTCTCCCCCTACCTCGGGCTTCCAGTGGGGAGACCTGAGGTCAACCTACCCCCGCCCCCCTCCCCATCTCGTACTTCTGAGTGGGAGACCTTCCCAGGCAGTAGCCTGCCTAGCTCACAAACTAGAATCAGGGTGCCCACTCCAACAAGGTTAATTGACCCAGAGTCCCACACGGTGACATAATATCATTGACGTGACGTGCAAATGAGCGATAGAATACCGATCGTGCAAATGTCACCTTTCTGAATTTTTTTGTGCGGTCGCCCCGTGCCAACCCCGGCAAAACGCCACCCTGGGCGGCTGCCCATGTCGTCTATACCTAAATCCACCACTGCTCCAAACTTCACTTAGTTGAATCGATCAGCATGAAGAACCATAACTGAAAGGTCAAGGAAACCAGTGACTTGAATCTTTGACATTTTCACCAACAGTCTATGGCATTTTCATGAGGTGATCCCTCTCTGCTGAGGACTATGGCTTAAGTTAATTCAATCAAATATATCATTATGTTCTGTATACTGATTCTTGATCATCGTTAGTTCTCTGACAAAGTACCATTCAGACTGACAGACAGTTGTCACTGTTGTGCCTTGTCACTTTGGAACAGAAACGCTTTGAACAATCGTAACCTTTGTCGCTTTGCACCTCCCATTTAGGCTTAAATGTGTAACATATTTACCCTCAAGTTTAACATAGAGTGCCATAGCTGGTGGTAACACCGCCAACTCCAGAAAACACATATTTGTAAGACCTTGGTTATATTGGCATTTCTGTTCCCTAACTTCTAAATAAATGTCCAAAAATTGCTAAAGGACAAGGGGATTCCATTCTCCTTTATAATCAGTGCAACATAGTAAGCCATCCCTTTTCAACATTACAGGTAACATTACGATATTAGTTAGAGTTGTCAAGAGTTTTCGGTATGATTCACAACTATAACCCTTTCTAATTGGCGAGAATCCCTGGCATGTTCAGCCCGTTATGCACAACATACAGCTTACGTATAGTGTAGCCCTCCCAATGTCCATTTAACATGGCTATTGAGAGGAAACCGTGCTAGGCTCCTCAATGAATGACTCCTGACTCCCAGTCTGTTGCTTGTCAGTTTCCTGAGGGTTCCCAATTGCATAATTCTTAGGAAAACGAAGGCTAATTGTGTGTTTTTGGGGGAGGGGGGGGGGGGGGGGTCAGGAGTGGCATCGGAGCAACTTTCCAAATGTCATGGCCAAATCAACTGAAATCAACTCAGTTATTTGGTTTGACATGACATAAAGTTGATTTAAAGTTGACCTCCGGCAGGTCCAGGTTTCCGCACTATAGAGCAGGGTAGGAATGACCACTCTCTTAGACGTCAACTTTGGTCTTGGTGGTGATGTCATGGTGCTGCACACTCAATTTGACCAGATGCTTTGGAAATCGTCATATTGGATCAGTGACTTATCAGATATGGGAAACTGAGGGGGTGTTTCATAGAAGAACACTGTTGGCTGTGATTGTAGGGTCAGGTGTGTACACCCGGTACTGGCTGATGTTGGACCTTTTGACTCTCTTTCTGCTATCCCGCTGTTAAGGTATGTAACCTGCAGAGGAGTTAAGAGATATGGAGACACAGTTGGGTTTGATCATTGGTTTGAACATTGACTGGCGATAGGGAGGAGTGGTTCCCCTCACTGCCCTGTAGGCAAGTACCAGAGTCTTGAACGTGATGTAATCTGCTTTTGGCAGCCAATGGAGGATGTGGAGGAGTGGGCGAGTGATGGCAGCGTTCATCATGCTTAATGGCTTGAAGAAGAAGTAGTGGAGTGGTGATGGGGCAGAATGAGAATGAGCCAGTTGGGATGACTAGGTGGCAATGGAGAAAAAAAAACTCTGGTACTTGTGAGTAAAGTCCATAGTAAAAATGATGGGCAGCAAACCCAAAGTAATCTTCAATCATTAATTTATTTCCCTGCTTTATTGTGTTTATACAAATATAGACACATTTTCAGAGGGAAACAGTTGAAGGAGGGATGAAAGGTAGAGGTGGAATGGGGGATTGAACCTTGTCTCCAGGGTAGGCTATATATGGTTCTGAGGTGGCAGCAGCGCTGGATCAACCAACAGCACCCCTGACCATTTTATTAGACTTCACTGTGCGCATCTCACCTTTCATTACATAACACACAGTCATGGGATTTCTTGCCATAGGACATCTATCTTGATATGAATCTGTATGACCATTATGTAACATGAACTGCTCTGAAAAGGACTTGGTTAAGGTCATATGGCTTGTGATGACAATGGACAAAATAAAAAGGATTATGTGAAAGGGGTCAATAAATATGGATAACCTATTTTTGCATAAAAATGCATCTTTCTGATACTGTTTTTCACATATTAAAATAAACTAATGAGCTTTATCTTATTACATATTGCAATATAGTCATATATTGTATAAGTCTTACAATGCATTATAACCACATCATAAATGCATATCTGCAGGCTTAAAATAGTGTTACCAACTGCATGTCTCTCTCCACTTCTCTCAAAATATTGTCAACAAACCAAGACCTGCCTTGCCTTCATAGTGCCACAACTATATCCTGAAGAAAACAGAGCGCATGCGACGTCACTGCTCTCCGGGGTGACCACAGCTGTCCGTAGTGATTATGGTATGTGTATGTGACATCAAGCCAGAGCAGCGGAGCGGAGAAGTGGCCGGGGCTCCATTCAAATGAAAATCAATCATGCCTCTGAGGCACAACGCACCTCCGCCTCCGAAGCCCCGCGTTATGTGATTGGTTCATTGGGCGGGACCAACCTGCCAGCGCCGGTGAAAGCTGTTGTGTCAATGTCCATTCACTGACCGCGGGTGTCAGCAGGGACAACAATGACGCTGCATACCTAATGTCTGCTGTCCCTTCCGTTGGTCCTGAATAGGCAAAACAGTATTCTGAAAGTAGCTTTGGACGTGACCAGTTGCCAGCTCCGGCCAATACGCTGGACAAGGGATTCTAAAGAAGAGTAGAAATGTTTTAATAAAAGTGAATCACGTTTATTGTAAGCTCTCCAAAGAAGACATCTCAGCAAAAGCTTTCCAAAGACTCGTCTCAGCAATTGGAATATATATTTGTAAAAAAAATAATTGGGGGGGGCAGAAGACATTTCAGCAAAGCCAAAATACAATTTTCTTTATTAGTAAAAAATTAACCGGCCAAGTATGCTGCTCGCCTGTTTGGCGGCGTTCATCTGTTTGAGTAAGTATGCCTTTTATTATATTATTTATGTGGTTATATGGGTTTGTTGTTTTTGCACTACAACTTTGTAGTGGGGGACTGGGGACCTATTGACAGGCAACAATGGTTCAGCGGTTCATTCTTCTGTCTGTGTGTTTACGAAGTTAGTGTGTAACAGTTGGCCTATAATTCATAGAAACTGCATGGTTTCTAATCGAACGTTTTGTTCATTGTTTAGTTTGTATAATTGAACAAAATCTGGTTATTCTGTTTCAATAGCCGTGTGTAAGCCTATATGCATTTTCTTTATATCGGCTCTACGTTTTGTTACACAGTATTTTCTCTCTTGATTTGAATTGATAGTGGTAGGCCTAGTTAAAGATGGATTTGGTCAGCTGCAATTAAAGTTTTATATGACGAGTCAAAGTTTATGGGATGTGTACCACCAGCTTTTACGATATCTACAGATATTGATGGTTGTGTATTAGGAAGAAGACATACCAACTTGTTTTCATCTGATGCACAGCAAACTAATATTTAGCACCTGCTAAATATATTTAGCATGAACGAATGGTCCATTCCATTCGATTCGGGTTTAATCAAGATAATTGGACATATGTGATCGATTTTAACTGCTATGATGTTGTAGATTTTATGGCTTTGAATTATATCAACAATATCCATCATATAGGTGCAATACGTTTTTGGAACTTGAAATAAAGTGTTGACCGAAGACGTCAAGTTCAAGTGGAACTTTGGATGTTGCGTTTTTCATTGAGTAGAACGCTTATTGACACTGATAGTAAAACCCAAATCAAACATATCTGATCAGGAAAGTGATAAATAATAAAATGTACATCGAAATAATTTATAGCTATGTATATCAGTGAATCCACAATGACAATGGATGGCTGAGAATGACCTGAAATAGGACTCAGATATTCATCAGCACACCTATTAGGCCTAATCAGTACCAGTGTTAAGCAGTGTGCATTCCCCCCCTTTAATAAAAACAATGCGAACAGTATTGATTTGAGGATATTGAATCGAGGGGGGGCCTTATTTCGTATTACTCGGTTAATTACAATTGAAAACAGTAGGCCTACATTTGTTTCCCGAAGGCCACCCCCTGGGAAACGACGTGGTTGATTAGGCTTAATTAATGAGGCTGTTAGCGCGCGTGCATAAACATGAGTGGAGCGTTGTGTGAGCCCAGTTTACACAGCTGTTCTGGTCGGGACCCTTGTCAGTTTGTTAATTGGATGATGAGTAGGCCTATCAATGATATAAGATTGTTGAGAAATACACGTCAGAAGAGTTTTACTTAACTTTCTCATAAACTGGTTCTATTACACGTATGTATTGTCTATTATCTATTAATGTATTGTTAATAATAATTTTACAACAATTTTGCTCTTTTCAGGATAACATTCAATTTGTTCCTTTTCAGAGAACATTGAACACACACGTGTGTGTGCCTTATATTGGAGTTAGGGTATGCCTATGTGATTATATGGGAATCTGTTTGGATACAACCTTTATAAGGTGGGGAAATGTGCCAACTAATGCACTTGTTTGAAATGAGGATCTCCTTCACTTGCGCATCGTCATGCAAATTGTTATTTATTTATTTATTTTGACCCCTTCCCCTTCCATCCATTGCTGATGTAGAGTTCATCTTCCAACTCAAACTTAAAAAGAAGTGGCTATTTTGTTTTACCTTTTTTTCAAGTCAATGATAAATATCAAGACCAAATCTGGCGATATCAAATGAGTTGAAGAGGCCAGGGGTAGTTTGATTAGGCCTATACATCATTTGCCTAACACATACACCACATTGGATTTACAGATAGGAACAACTCTCTTCAACCCTAGAATGTGATGATCACCTCTCCAAATCAAAGTCAAGTTAATTTCAGCTCCTTTCAGAACAGTACCAAAAAAATCACCCCCTCTTGTAACAAACTAAGAAATGAATAAGCCTAACAACTAATATAAAAAGTTAATATCAAGAAACTAAGATGTAACATTTCATATGCTTTAGAAAGTTAAGGCCTAACTTAAAATAGGCTCTAGGCCCAATTTTCAGGGTCCAGTGTGTTGCGGTCCTTTGTATTGTAATCAAATCAGGCCTCATATAGTATCCCATCCAAACAACAACTCATTGAAGGAGCAGAACTGGTGTTCTGGGATAGTTGGACTGGAGAAAGGGGTCGAGGGAGGGACCTATGACCTTTCTGGGAGAAAGAGGGGGCTGTTGTGACCTAGGGGGGTGGGTTAGGGTGGGGGACTTAACCCTTGGGGTCCCCCTCCTGGTCAATGGAGTGATTGGTGATGGGGGGACAAGAAAAGCCCAGGAGACAATGGCTAGGCGCCTCACCCCGCCCCAGTTGTGATCTGACCTTCACACACCCTCATCTCCATAACACTGGCCCCAGCTCCCTCTCTGTGAATCTGGCGCAGATTGAGACCTTATTAAAAAGGCTGTGTGTGTGTCCGTCAAGGGTAATCCTCCCACAGTTGCCCATGACCATGTCCACATCACATCACACACACACACACACACACACACACACACACACACACACACACACACACACACACACACACACACACACACACACACACACACACACACACACACACACACACACACACACACACACACACACACACACTGTCCAGAGGTAGCTAGATATAGGGATAACACCATAGGACCCCTCCAAGTCCAACAAGACACCCCATTGGTTTAATCCACACATGGACAATAGCCCTGTGCTGGGCCACTGCTCCATCCCTCCATACAGCATTAAAGGAGGGCAACATCTCTATCCTCCTAGGGCTTATAGTAATACATAGTAATACAGCAGATTTTCTCTGCTGAAGGTACAATTATGGGGGCCAAAGTGACAGGCATATCGCAGCATGAGTCTGAGGGAGCTAATCCAACCCCAGAACCCTCAAAACATAAACTAGTGTGATTTTTCAGATACATTCGGAATGGTATTGGATGATATTAGCATATCACAATCCCTACAGATGTAGAATCTTAATTTGAGCCAATTTGCTACAGCAGGAAAATAATCCTGGAGCAACAGGAAATGTTAATTATTATGTGGATTATGATCAAGGCACATTGTTATAGGTGTTGATACATTAGGGAAAATTGAGTCTGACATTTCAAAGGGAAAATTATAAACATCAGAAGCCTTTTTAAACCTCAAATACACTACAAGGGTCAAATTAAGATCCTACATCTGTAGGTGCTTAAATAGTGTAAGTGTTTAATAGTGTGAGTTCACCTAGGCTACTAAAGAGTTACCTGGCCTTAACAGAGGTTCAATCTACTCTTCCTGTGTGGCAGAGCAGCTCCCATTTGATTGGCTGCTGCATGAGCGGTGGCAGGCCTAGTGGTTAGAGAGTTGGGCCAGTAACCAGAAGGTTGCTGGATTGAATCCCCGAGCTGACAAGGTAAATATCTGTCATTCTGCCCCTGAGCAAGGCAATTAACCCACTGTTCCCTGGGCGCCGAAGACTTGGATGTCGATTAAGGCAGCCCCCCACACCTCTCTGATTCAGACACATTTCAGTTGAAGGCATTCAGTTGTACAACTGACTAGGTATCCCCTTTTCCTTCTATAGTCTTCCCAATCACTGACACTCACTAATGGGATGATGGGGACAGAGGAGTCCCTGTCATGATCTGCTAATTGATGCTACTGACATTTCTAATTACACAAGCAGTAAGCACAAGCAGTAAGCACCATTGGGACATGTTATTGTATTCTTACAGCTTTGTCATCCAAACCGTTATCTGCAGATAGTTATATACTAATACCATTTGCTATTTGTGGGCTATTAGTGAGACAAAAACAGGCTTGCTATACAGAACTGCAGCGGATATGAGATGCAGACAGTCATTTGAAGTTGGTGACAAACATAGAACACTGTCTGACACACTCCAATGGTTTCAGTAAGGCTTACGTGTGTTTATCATCAAGGGCACCTGGGACATTGGATATCGCTCTTGGCATGGGTGTTTATCAATAGACCGCCAGACAAATAGTGGCCTGATCGAACACCTGGTTAGTTAATCCTCTCTCTTATTAACGCTCGTTGTTTAACCCGAGCGCCAGTGTATACTACACACATTTGTTATTTTAATTAAAACACCCTCTGGTGATTACCGAGTGTGAGGTAACCTTTACAGAGGAGCTGGTGTTTTTAATTAAAAGGCTGCATCATTGTAGATTTTCATTAAGTCCCAACCCATCGTGTCGGTAAATAAAGTACAGACTTGTCAATGACAATTGTAGTGGTACCAACAGTGTACCTTGCTTGGTGCAATTTTCTGAAACCATATCCAGTGGTCGTGACTGTGGTATCAAACCCAAAAACGAGGACATTATACTCAAAATTACCATAGAGGCTCTAAATACTTTAGCCAGTGTCCAATTCAAACAGACATTCAGACATGGAGAAGGCGAATAGAAGTATTAGTGACCCTATCAATGATCAGACAATAGTTTTCAAACTCTGGGCCGAACTTTCAGGAACTATCTGAACTCATCCAATAAGAAAAGCTTGTTTTTGTTTTCCGTTGCAAAGCGTTTTTCTACAGTGTGCCCTGCTGATCACCACCCAGATACTGCAGGTATACCAGTAGATTGATTTGTCGAAAGCCTTTAGGCCCAGTGTGGTAGGACCTTACAAGATAGGGCCCTTTTTGTAGATTATTGTGTTATGTCCTAGGAGGACCCACCATGGCCCACAATGCCTTTCTTTGTTTAATGAGATTTCCTTGTTGGCTGTGTCCCCTTCTGCTTGCCCACATCCCAGTGATTAAAAACAAGAGGGCATGCAGTAAGGTCTCCTCCCCATTGCATTGGAGATGATTTCTTATTGATCCTAAGAGGGGTCTAGAGTTGGCAGAAATTTGTTCAGGTCCTTTTAAGACCTGTGTATTTGTCCATCCCCATCAGAAACAATCCAATCTACAAATGCAGATGGTCAATTCTGCTTTTTGACCTCTGGTGACCTTCTCCGGTGATATCAATCAGAACTGAGAGGATCAATAATAAAAAATAAAAAAAAATCATGGCTCTTTGTGTTGAGGTGGAGTGGAGGTGTTTTAAATTGAGCCTGAATTTTGTAGTTGATCCAAACACACAAATAGCATCAAATGTAAGGCTGCCAGTTAAATGTGTTAAGGTCTCCAGGTATGAAAACAATCCCACAACTAAGAAAGCCAAGCTCAAAAATAGCTGATTCATTGTTTTTTCTCCCAATGAACTGGATGAATGGATAATATGGTGTGTCCATTACAATCAAAAGCAGTGCAGCAATTTGCATGCAGTGTTAGTTAATTGCCCCCTATTGCCATTTATAAGGGAGGAGTTCAAACATGGGTGGCACATGCTTAGCTTCCTCCTCAACATCGGAAACAGTGATGTCGTGTTTACTCCACTTTGAACTTGGCATATGCCAGCTAATGACGATCAATCCTTAAACAAAAGACTTGGGCGACTTGGGTGTGTCCCCCCCCCCCCTCGCAAGCTCGTAGCCCGCTACAATAGCATGTTTGCATAACCACTAAAAGGAGGCGGCGGACTCGGAGCGAGGGAGAGAGTTTAACTCCCATTAGCGAGACAAAGGGGCGAGCTGCAGGGCACTGAGTCTCACGCCTCCCAGCGATTCCCATTTTCCAGACCCTGTTCCTTCAGGATTCCTCCCACAAGCTCCATAGCTCCCTAGCTCCGCATTCAGCCATTGTTTACTCCGGATCCCTCACTGCTTTAATGGATCTAATGGGGGAGAAGAGGGGAGAGGAGCAATTTTTGGAGGTGCATAGCATACATTTGTAATCTCACACAAAAAGCCGTGGTTTACTTTTTAGATAGGAAGGATGGAGTTTCAATAGCTTTTCTTACGTTTTTTAATCATTTTTTGGCCACAGAAATTGAAATTATAATCAGTTGTGAACCAAGTAGCCAAAGAAAGTCACAATGCACTTTTCTTAAATTTGCATTTTTTTACCATAAGATATTGCAAGACTTATTATCAGACATTATAAAAGCTCATAATAAGTTATATCAAGTTATAAAGCATTATGCCTGCAGGCTTTAAGTCAAGCACTACCAAACTTTTTATTTATTTTATTTTTAGACATTTTCAGCACAAGTGCAGCCTACATGTTGATGCGCTATTGATTATAAAACATAGGCCAATAGTGTCAGTAGATGCCTCGAATATGCCACCTGATTACTAATATGAGACCAAATCTTCTCTCCTTGCCCCAACACTTCATTGCTCTTTAACAGCCCTGTAAAGTATGAGTTTCTCAGGCAACCCCTCCATCCAAGTCCATTCAATAGATTGTTTATTGCCTTATTAAAGCCTATAGCACTTTGTATGTAAGTTTGGTCCAAGGCTCAGTTTTAATATACTGGTTCTTCAGTCACAGTGCAGCTGTAGCTGGCTGCCACTCAAACATAGATAAAGAGAGAGCGGGGTAAGGCTATGTGAGAGGAAGGCGTAACGCAATCAATGAGGGGATTTGCGTAGGTTTTGCCTTGTCCCGGGCACTCAGGCGCTCAGGACCCCCTTTCACTCACTCTCCCTCTCTTTTTGAGGGGTGGGTGGCTGGCTAAGATGATCCCTGGCCTCCATTACAATAGCCTGTAAAGTTCAGGGCCAATGGCCTAGGAGACAATGGTTTCCCAAGTGAGTGGGGGTTCGGGGCAGACCTGGTGGCCGGAAGCAAGCTGTCCCCTCCATCCCCCACTCCCCCCTTCCATCAACTCTCCTCCAACTCTCTCATGGCCCCTGAAGGGTTAGGGTCGCATCCTCCAGGATGGGGACTGGGTGGGGGATCCCCTGCTGCTCAGAAGAAGAAAAAACTAATTTCGGACCCTCCACCTCTGAAATTGGATTAATCCTCTAATTTGAGCACTCCATCCCACATCAATATAAGAACATATCACATAGGTTATAGTGGATGATTAGCATAGTTGGATCAACATTTGGTAATCTTACAGAGAGAGAGCACGTGTGGGCAAACTTCAAAGGCCTTAATCTAGCACCCTATTGCCTTGTCACTAGCTAGCAATATGTAGCAGCCAAGGCCATAGTGATTACATTGCTGCCTTGAAGGCATCATATCACCCAGATTAGGGCCATGTGAATGCGTTTATTGGCATACAAAAGAAGGGGACCCCTGATCGATCTCTTTGTTGATGCGTCAAGAAGCAATGTCTAATGCAGAAAGGCTATAGAGATGCATATTATTATCGTGGCTATTCAGTGCAAAGTTGGGTTGAGGCCTAGCCATTTGAACACATCTTAGAGAGCCATATATCTCAAATATTTTGCTCTATTATACTGATACAGTGCCTTCTGAAAGTATTCATACCTCTTGACTTATTCCACATTTTGTTGTGTTTGCTTAAATTGAATGTCACGTTCCTGACCTGTTTTCTGTTAGTTTTTGTATGTGTTAGTTGGTCAGGACGTGAGTTTGGGTGGGCAGTCTATGTTTTCTGTTTCTATGTTGGTTTTGGGTACCTGATATGGTTCTCAATTAGAGGCAGGTGGTTTTCATTTCCTCTGATTGAGAGCCATATTAAGGTAGGTGTTTTCACATTGATTGTTGTGGGTGGTTGTCTCCTGTGTCTGTGTACGTTGCGCCACACGGGACTGTTTTCGGTTTGTTTGTTCGTTTGTTCGGTTTATGTAGTCTGTTCCTGTTTCATGCGTTCTTCGTTATATGTAAGTTCTTATGTTCAGGTGCGTCTACGTCGTTTGTTGTTTTGTAGTTTGTTAAAGTGTTTTCGTGTTTTTTCGTCTTGTTCAATAAATCAGTATGTCATATTCCAACGCTGCATTTTGGTTCAATCCCTGCTCCTCCTCTTCGGATGAAGAGGAGGAGGAAAGCCGTTACAGAACCACCCACCAAATTACCAGAACCAAGCAGTGTGACTACGAGCAGCGACCAAATAATCAGGACTCGTGGACTTGGGAAGAAGTCTTGGAGGGAAAAGGACACTGGGCACATATTGGGGAATATCGCCGCGCTCGTGAGGAGATGGAGGCAGCGAGAGCCCAAGAGCGGTGGTATGAGGAGGCAGCAAGGAGACGTGGCTGGAAGCCGGAGAATCAAGCTCAAGACCGGAGATATGAAGGTACGCGGCTAGCAAGGAAGCCCGAGAAGAAACCCCAAAAATTTCTTGGGGGGGGGCTAAGAGGTAGTGGGCCAAGGGCAGGTAGGAGACCTGCGCCCACTTCCCAGGCTTACCGTGGAGAGCGAGAGTACGGGCAGACACCGTGTTACGCAGTAGAGCGCACGGTGTCTCCTGTACGTGTGCATAGCCCGGTGCGGGTTATTCCACCTCCCGCACTGGTAGGGCTAGATTGAGCGTTGAGCCGGATGTCATGAAGCCGGCCCTACATATCTGGCCACCAGTACGCCTCCTCGGGCCGGCTTACATGGCACCAGCCTTGCGCATGGTGTCCCCGGTTCGCCTACATAGCCCGGTGCGGGTTATTCCACCTCCCTGCACCAGGCCTATAGTGCGCTTCGAGAGGTCAGTGTGCCCTGTCCCTGCTCCCCGCACTAGCCTTGAAGTGCGTGTCTCCAGTCCGGTGCCTCCAGTTCCGGCACCACGCACCAGGCCTACAGTGCGCCTCAGTCGGCTAGAGTCTGTAGTCTGCCCAACGCCGTCTGAGCCATCCGTCTCCTCAGCGCCATCTGAGCCATCCGTCTCCCCAGCGCCATCTGAGCCATCCGTCTCCCCAGCGCCATCTGAGCCATCCGTCTCCCCAGCGCCATCTGAGCCATCCGTCTCCCCAGCGCCATCTGAGCCATCCGTCTCCCCAGCGCCGTCTGAGCCATCCGTCTGCCCCGAGCCATTAGAGCCGCCCGTCTGTCCCGAGCCGTCAGAGCCGTTCGTCAGTCAGGAGCCGCTAGAGCCATTCGTCAGACAGGATCTGCCAGAGCCGCCAACCAGACAGGATCTGCCAGAGCCGCCAACCAGACAGGATCTGCCAGAGCCGCCAGTGAGCCATGAGTGTCCAGAGCCGTCAGCAAGCCATGAGCGTCCAGAGCCGTCAGCCAGCCATGAGCGTCCAGAGCCGTCAGCCAGCCATGAGCGTCCAGAGCCGTCAGCCAGCCATGAGCGTCTAGAGCCGTCAGCCAGCCATGAGCGTCCAGAGCCGTCAGCCAGCCATGAGCGTCCAGAGCCGTCAGCCAGCCATGAGCGTCCAGAGCCGTCAGCCAGCCACGAGCGTCCAGAGCCGTCAGCCAGCCACGAGCGTCCAGAGCCGTCAGCCAGCCACGAGCGTCCAGAGCTGTCAGCCAGCCCAGAGCTGCCAGTAATCCAGAACTGCCCCTCAGTCCAGAGCTGTCTCTCTGTCCGGAGCTGCCCTTCAGTCCGGAGTTGCCCCTCTATCCTGAGCTACCTCTCTATCCTGACCTACCTCTTTGTTTTGAGCTATCTCTCTATCCCGGTGCTGTCCCTTGTCCCGGTGCTGCCCCTTGTCTCGATGTTACCCAAAAAATTAAGTGGGTGGAATAGGAGGGTGGTCAGTCGTAGGGGGAAACGTAAGCTGGGATTGACTATGGTGGGGTGGGGACCTCGCCCAGAGCCTGAGCCACCACCGTGGTCAGATGCCCACCCAGACCCTCCCCTAAACTTTGTGCTGGTGCGCCCGGAGTTCGCACCTTAAGGGGGGGGTTATGTCACGTTCCTGACCTGTTTTCTGTTAGTTTTTGTATGTGTTAGTTGGTCAGGACGTGAGTTTGGGTGGGCAGTCTATGTTTTCTGTTTCTATGTTGGTTTTGGGTACCTGATATGGTTCTCAATTAGAGGCAGGTGGTTTTCATTTCCTCTGATTGAGAGCCATATTAAGGTAGGTGTTTTCACATTGATTGTTGTGGGTGGTTGTCTCCTGTGTCTGTGTACGTTGCGCCACACGGGACTGTTTTCGGTTTGTTTGTTCGTTTGTTCGGTTTATGTAGTCTGTTCCTGTTTCATGCGTTCTTCGTTATATGTAAGTTCTTATGTTCAGGTGCGTCTACGTCGTTTGTTGTTTTGTAGTTTGTTAAAGTGTTTTCGTGTTTTTTCGTCTTGTTCAATAAATCAGTATGTCATATTCCAACGCTGCATTTTGGTTCAATCCCTGCTCCTCCTCTTCGGATGAAGAGGAGGAGGAAAGCCGTTACAGAACCACCCACCAAATTACCAGAACCAAGCAGTGTGACTACGAGCAGCGACCAAATAATCAGGACTCGTGGACTTGGGAAGAAGTCTTGGAGGGAAAAGGACACTGGGCACATATTGGGGAATATCGCCGCGCTCGTGAGGAGATGGAGGCAGCGAGAGCCCAAGAGCGGTGGTATGAGGAGGCAGCAAGGAGACGTGGCTGGAAGCCGGAGAATCAAGCTCAAGACCGGAGATATGAAGGTACGCGGCTAGCAAGGAAGCCCGAGAAGAAACCCCAAAAATTTCTTGGGGGGGGGCTAAGAGGTAGTGGGCCAAGGGCAGGTAGGAGACCTGCGCCCACTTCCCAGGCTTACCGTGGAGAGCGAGAGTACGGGCAGACACCGTGTTACGCAGTAGAGCGCACGGTGTCTCCTGTACGTGTGCATAGCCCGGTGCGGGTTATTCCACCTCCCCGCACTGGTAGGGCTAGATTGAGCGTTGAGCCGGATGTCATGAAGCCGGCCCTACATATCTGGCCACCAGTACGTCTCCTCGGGCCGGCTTACATGGCACCAGCCTTGCGCATGGTGTCCCCGGTTCGCCTACATAGCCCGGTGCGGGTTATTCCACCTCCCCGCACTGGTCGGGCGACGGGGAGCATTCAGCCAGGTAAGGTTGGGCAGGCTCAATGCTCAAGGGAGCCAGTACGCCTGCACGGTCCGGTATTTCCGGCGCCACCTTCCCGCCCCAGCCTAGTACCACCAGTGCCTACACCACGCACCAGGCTTCCAGTGCGTTTTCAGAGCCCTGTTTCTCCTCCACGCACTCTCCCTATGGTGCGTGTCTCCAGCCCAGTGCCTCCAGTTCCGGCACCACGCACTAAGCCACCTGTGCGTCTCCAGAGCCCTGTACACACTGTTCCTTCTCCCCGTACTCGTCCTGATGTGCGTGCCCTCAGCCCGGTACCACCAGTTCCGGTACCACGCACCAGGCCTATAGTGCGCTTCGAGAGGTCAGTGTGCCCTGTCCCTGCTCCCCGCACTAGCCTTGAAGTGCGTGTCTCCAGTCCGGTGCCTCCAGTTCCGGCACCACGCACCAGGCCTACAGTGCGCCTCAGTCGGCTAGAGTCTGTAGTCTGCCCAACGCCGTCTGAGCCATCCGTCTCCTCAGCGCCATCTGAGCCATCCGTCTCCCCAGCGCCATCTGAGCCATCCGTCTCCCCAGCGCCATCTGAGCCATCCGTCTCCCCAGCGCCATCTGAGCCATCCGTCTCCCCAGCGCCATCTGAGCCATCCGTCTCCCCAGCGCCGTCTGAGCCATCCGTCTGCCCCGAGCCATTAGAGCCGCCCGTCTGTCCCGAGCCGTCAGAGCCGTTCGTCAGTCAGGAGCCGCTAGAGCCATTCGTCAGACAGGATCTGCCAGAGCCGCCAACCAGACAGGATCTGCCAGAGCCGCCAACCAGACAGGATCTGCCAGAGCCGCCAGTGAGCCATGAGCGTCCAGAGCCGTCAGCAAGCCATGAGCGTCCAGAGCCGTCAGCCAGCCATGAGCGTCCAGAGCCGTCAGCCAGCCATGAGCGTCCAGAGCCGTCAGCCAGCCATGAGCGTCTAGAGCCGTCAGCCAGCCATGAGCGTCCAGAGCCGTCAGCCAGCCATGAGCGTCCAGAGCCGTCAGCCAGCCATGAGCGTCCAGAGCCGTCAGCCAGCCACGAGCGTCCAGAGCCGTCAGCCAGCCACGAGCGTCCAGAGCCGTCAGCCAGCCACGAGCGTCCAGAGCCGTCAGCCAGCCCAGAGCTGCCAGTAATCCAGAACTGCCCCTCAGTCCAGAGCTGTCTCTCTGTCCGGAGCTGCCCTTCAGTCCGGAGTTGCCCCTCTATCCTGAGCTACCTCTCTATCCTGACCTACCTCTTTGTTTTGAGCTATCTCTCTATCCCGGTGCTGTCCCTTGTCCCGGTGCTGCCCCTTGTCTCGATGTTACCCAAAAAATTAAGTGGGTGGAATAGGAGGGTGGTCAGTCGTAGGGGGAAACGTAAGCTGGGATTGACTATGGTGGGGTGGGGACCTCGCCCAGAGCCTGAGCCACCACCGTGGTCAGATGCCCACCCAGACCCTCCCCTAAACTTTGTGCTGGTGCGCCCGGAGTTCGCACCTTAAGGGGGGGGTTATGTCACGTTCCTGACCTGTTTTCTGTTAGTTTTTGTATGTGTTAGTTGGTCAGGACGTGAGTTTGGGTGGGCAGTCTATGTTTTCTGTTTCTATGTTGGTTTTGGGTACCTGATATGGTTCTCAATTAGAGGCAGGTGGTTTTCATTTCCTCTGATTGAGAGCCATATTAAGGTAGGTGTTTTCACATTGATTGTTGTGGGTGGTTGTCTCCTGTGTCTGTGTACGTTGCGCCACACGGGACTGTTTTCGGTTTGTTTGTTCGTTTGTTCGGTTTATGTAGTCTGTTCCTGTTTCATGCGTTCTTCGTTATATGTAAGTTCTTATGTTCAGGTGCGTCTACGTCGTTTGTTGTTTTGTAGTTTGTTAAAGTGTTTTCGTGTTTTTTCGTCTTGTTCAATAAATCAGTATGTCATATTCCAACGCTGCATTTTGGTTCAATCCCTGCTCCTCCTCTTCGGATGAAGAGGAGGAGGAAAGCCGTTACAGAACCACCCACCAAATTACCAGAACCAAGCAGTGTGACTACGAGCAGCGACCAAATAATCAGGACTCGTGGACTTGGGAAGAAGTCTTGGAGGGAAAAGGACACTGGGCACATATTGGGGAATATCGCCGCGCTCGTGAGGAGATGGAGGCAGCGAGAGCCCAAGAGCGGTGGTATGAGGAGGCAGCAAGGAGACGTGGCTGGAAGCCGGAGAATCAAGCTCAAGACCGGAGATATGAAGGTACGCGGCTAGCAAGGAAGCCCATCTACACACAATACCGCATAATGACAAAATGAAAACATGTCTTTAGACATTTTAGCAAATGTATTGAGAAATAAATACAGAAACATCGCATTTACATAAGTATTCACACCCCTGAGTCAATACACATTACTCTTAAAAGATTTTCAAGCCGATTTAAGTCAAAACTGTAACTAGGCCACTCAGGAACATTCAATGTTGCCTTGGTAAGCAACTTCAGTGTATATTTGGCCTTAGGGTTTAGGTTATTGTCCTGCTGAAAGGTGTCTGTTGGAAAGCAGACAACCAGTTTTCCTCTAGGATATGCCTGTGCCTACCTCTATTCCGTTTCTTTTTATTAAAAAAAAACTCCTTTAACATTGTAACGGCTTTCTTCCTGGGATGAAGGAGAGGACCAAAATGCAGCGCAGTTAGTGTTCAACATGTTTAATTTAACGAACTGTGAACACTTACAACAATACAAAACAACAAACGTGAAAACCGAGACAGTCCTATCTGGTGCAGAACACAAACACAGAGACAGGAAACAACCACCCACAATCCCCAACACAAAACAAGCCACCTATATATGATTCTCAATCAGGGACAACGATTGACAGCTGCCTCTGATTGAGAACCATATTAGGCTGAACACAGAAACAGACAAACTAGACACACAACATAGAATGCCCACCCCAACTCACGCCCTGACCATACTAAACAAATACAAAACAAGGGAAAACAGGTCAGGAACGTGACAAACATGATGCAGCCACCACCATGGTTGAAAATATGATGAGTGGTACACAGTGATGTGCTGTGTTAGATTTTCCCCAAACATAACGCTTTGTATTCAGGACATAAAGTAAAGTGCCTTATTGGGAAAGGGGATACATAGTCAGTTGCACAACTGAATGTATTTTCTGCATTAACCCAACCCCTTTGAATCAGAGAGGTACAGGGGGATGCTTTATTTGACTTCATCAGTGCCCAGGTTGCAGTTTTTGGAGGTTAACTGCCTTGCTCCAGGGCAGAACAACAGATTTTTACCTTGTCGACTCGGGATTTCAATCCAGCAACCTTCCGGCAACCTTTTGTAATATTTTTATTCTGTACAGCCTTCCTTCTTTTCCCTCTGTCATTTAGGTTAGTATTGTTGAGTAACTACAATGTTGTTGATCCATCCTCAGTTCTCTCTTATCACAGCCATTAAACTCTGTAACTGTTTTAAAGTCACCAGTGTGAAATCCCTGAGCGGTTTCCTTCCTCTCCGGCAACTGAGTTAGGAATGATGCCTGTATCTTTTTAGTGACTGGGTGTATAGATACACCATTCAAAGTGTAATTAAAAACATCACCATGCTCAAAGGGATATTCAATGTGTGGTTTAAAAAATATATTTACCCATCAACCAATAGGTGCCCTTCTTTGCGAGGCATTGAAAAACCACCCTGGTCTTTGTAGTTGAACCTGTGTTTGAAATTCACTGCTCTACTGAGGGATCTTACAGATAATTGTATGTGTGGGGTATAAAGATAAGGTACACTGTTATTCTACATAGAGTGAGTCTGTGCAACTTTATGTATCTTCTACGCATATCTGTACTCCTGAACTTATTTAGTCCATAACAAAGGGGTTCAATACTTTTAGCTTTTCATTTTTTATTAATTTGTAAAAATAAACATTTCACTTTGATATTAAGGGGTATTGTGTTTAGGCCAGTGACACCAAATTCAGGCCGTAACACAACAAAATGTGGAAAAAGTCAAGGGGTGTGAATACTTTCTGAAGGCACTGTATACACTATATATACAAAAGTATGTGGACACCGCTTAAAATTAGGGGATTCGCTTTTTTAGCCACACACGTTGCTGACAGGTGTATAAAATCGAGCACACAGCCATGCAATCTCCACAAACAAATATTGGCAATAGAATGGCCTTACTGAAGAGATCAGTGACTTTCAATGTGGCACCGTCATAGGATGCCACCTTTCCAACAAGTCAGTTCGTCAAGTGTGGTTATTGTGAAGTGAAAACGTTTAGGAGCAACAACGGCTCAGCCATGAAGTGGTAGGCCACACAAGCTCACAAAACTGAACCGCTGAGTGCTGAAGCGCATAGCATGTAACAATCGTCTGTCCTCGGTTGCAATTACCGAGTTCCAATCTGCCTCTGTCAGCACAAGAACTGTTCGTCGGGAGCTTCATGAAATGGGTTTCCATGGCCGAGCAACCACACAGAAGCCTAAGATCACCATGTGAAATGCCAAGCGTTGGCTGGATTGGTGTAAAGCTCGCCGCCATTGGACTCAGTGGAAGCAGTGGAAATGTGTTTTCTGAAATGATTAATCAAGCTTCACCATCTGGCAGTTTGACGGAGGAATTGGGGTTTGACGGATGCCAGGAGAACGCTACGATGCCCGAATGCATAGTGCCAACAGTAAAGTTTGGTGGAGGAGCAATAATGGTCTGGGGCTGTTTTTCATGGTTCTGGCTAGGCCCCTTAGTTCCATTGAAGGGAAATCTTAACGCTACAGCATACAATGACATTCTAGACGATTCTAATGTGCTTCCAACTATGTGGCAACAGTTTGGGGAAGGCCCTTTCCTGTTTCAGCATGACAGTGCCCCCGTGCACAAAGCGAGGTCCATACAGGAAAGGTTTGTCGAGGTCGGTGTGGAAGAACCTGACTGGCCTGCACAGAGCCCTGACCTCAACCCCATCGAACACATTTGGGATAACTGCGAGCCAGGCCTAATCGCCAAATATCAGTGCCCGACCTCACTAATACTCTTGTGGCTGAATGGAAGCAAGTTCCCGCAGTAATGTTCCGACATCTAGTGGAAAGCCTTCCCAGAAGAGTGGAGGCTGTTATAGCAGCAAAGGGAGGACCAACTCCATATTAATGCCCATGATTTTGGAATGAGATGTTCGACGAGCAGGTGTCCACATAATTTTGGTAATGTAAGGTACTGTCTGTTGTATGTGATATATTGGTCTGAGCTAAACTTGGAACCTGACTTTGCCATTTTGGACCTATAGAAGCTTATAGGGAAAATCCACTCAAAATCTATCTTTTGGTATTTTTTCTCATTAGTCCACTGTTGAAACATTCTCAAAATGTTTTGCATGTCAGCAGTCAAGTTTTCAAGATATTGGACTTTCAAGAAGCAAAGTGTCACCGGCCACATCATCATGAGGATGCAAGATGAAAGACTTGACAGCTGACAAATATTTTGTGACTCTATCAACAGTGCACTAACGGAAAAAAAAATATATATATCGTTTTGGAGTGAAGTTTTCCTTTAAGGCTTGGCAAGTCACATTTAGAATAGAGGTGTCCTTCTGTCCAAAGTAAAAGTAATGTCTTCATTCTCCAGTTTGTGGGATTTGTTCCTCTTTATATATTCTTTGGCCAGGGCCGTCTCCTAACAGTACATCAGTTCATTTTTTTGCAATGGAAGACATCATTACTGATATTGACCTTGTGGTTCAGAAATAGAAGAAGAACCCACACTTGATCGATACAAATGTTTATCAATATCACAGACACCAATAACATAAAATAGCCACCTGTATCTTATACATCACTTACCCTGTCGTTCACAACCCCATATCATATCACCCCTTCCCCCACACCCCTATATTGTCAAGATAGACATTGGCCTCTAATGTCTTGCAACACCATGTGTTCGATAACTTTGGCCACAGAATGTGACGCAAGTCCCCCATTTTTTAAACGTTTTATTTAACCTTTATTTAACTAGCCAAGTCAGTTAAGAACAAATTCTTATTTATTCCCCCTGAATTTCATTAAAACCCCTATAAGGGAGGGGGAGCTGGTAGTAGAGGTGGGTGCGGGGCTGTAGCCAGCTGAGCTAGAGAACACCCACACCCCACCCTACCCCTTGCTACATCTGCTGGGTGTGACTTAACTCATTATAATGGGTGCAGATGCAGGGACTCTCTGATCAAATCAAATCAAATTGTATTGGTCACATACACATGGTTAGCAGATGTTATTGCGAGTGCAGCGAAATGCTTGTGCTTCTAGTTCCGACAGTGCAGCAATATCTAACAAGTAATCTAACAATTCCACAACAACTACCCAATACACACAAATCTAAGTAAAGGGATGGAATAAGAATATGTACATATAAATATATGGATGAGCAATGACCGACCGGCATAGGCAAGATGCAATAGATGGTATAAAATACAGTATATACATATGGGATGAGTAATGCAAGATATGTAAACATCATTATTAAAGTGGCATTAATAAAGTCACTAGTGATCCATTTGTTAGAGTAGCCAATGATTTCAAGTCTGTATGTAGTCAGCAGCCACTCTATGTAGTGATGGCTGTTTAACAGTCTGATTACCTTGAGATAGAAGCTATTTTTCAGTCTCTCAGTCCCAGCTTTGATGCACCTGTACTGACCACGCCTTCTGGATGGTAGTGGGGTGAACAGGCAGTGGCTTGGGTGGGTGTTGTCCTTCAAGATCTTTTTGGCCTTCCTGTGACATCGGGTGCTGTAGGTGTCCTGGAGGGCAGGTAGTTTGCCCCCGGTGATGCATTGTGCAGACCGCACCACCCTCTGGAGAGCCCTGTGGTTGTGGGCGGTGCAGTTGCCGTACCTGGCAGTGATACAGCCCGACAGGATGCTCTCAAATGTGCATCTGTAAAAGTTTGTGAGGGTTTTAGGTGACAAGCCAAATTTCTTCAGCCTCCTGTTGCACCTTCTTCACTACAATGTCTGTGTGGGTGGACCATTTCAGTTTGTCTGTGATGTGGACGATGAGGAACTTAAAACTATCCACCTTCTCCACTGCTGTCCCATCGATGTGGATGGCCTTGAGACACCAGGTGGGTGCAATTAATTACCAGGTGGATGTCACAATGTCACAGGGACAAGCTGAAACCTTTATCAGGGTGTTGGAGAAAAGGACTGCTGTCATCTCAGGCTGTGGGAATGGCTTATGGCTCTGCGATGCATTTATGGATGAAGTTTGGTCATGGTTGTCAGTTGGTTGACTGGGCTATGTTGGAGAGGATTTAATTTGAATATGCTCTGATTTGATTGGTTGTTTCACAACCTTGTTCAACCAGCAGATCACTTGTGATCAACCCTGCACAATAACAATTTTCTATACTTGCAAACATGATCACAAGGAACAGATTGTAATTTTACTGTAGGATCAGAATCAGTAGATCTATCTGTATATGTTATGAATAAAGTCACAATCAGTCCTGAAGGTTATGAGATATCTTGTAGTATTTGTCCTGCTGCAATCAATGCGTCAACAGACTCCGTAACATATTCTCTGCTCAATAGTGTGGTATACGATGTATATATGTTAACAGAACTAGACAATCATTTGTGCCAGGTGTGATATCCCTCTTAAATAGCTCGGGCTAATGTTCCTATCGACTCAGTAAGGCCAGCAGGCTAATCTTTAAAAAAAAAAATGTTTTATTGGTATGTAACTGTTATGAAAGTTGTATTGTCAATTTTGTTTTCTATTTAAACGCCACTTTAAACGTGTATATGACACTGCAACACAATTTACCCATGGGGACAATAAAGTAAGTAAGTAAGTATATCGTAAAAAACGATTGACTTGCACTATTTACGTATTTAGATGGGGCACACATGCCATTTGATAGAGTGCTCAAACTCAACATTGGACCTTGAATCCAGTTCCACTGTGTTTTTTCATTGTTCCCCTCTAATCAAAGATTGATTTTGACCTGAGACACCAGGTGGGCGCAATTAATTATCAGGTAGAACATAAAACCAGCAGGCTGCAGACCTTGTAGAGTAAGAGTTGAATACCCCTGGGATAGAACATTGATACAGGCACATTTAAGAGCCATAGCATAGCCTTCAATAGAGATGAACCAGTTTTGGTTGTTTTAGGGTTTGAAATGGTAGTTGAAGTTTCGGCTTAATGTGGATGTTAGGACGAGAGAATACCCCGTTGTTAAACTATAGAAGTCCATGGTTCTTAAGGAAAATTGGCTAAATAATACAATTTATATGAAATTGTAAAAGTAAGTTAGGATGCACAGAGGACACTAATCAAGTGGAGTGGTCACCGGAAAGAAGAGGATGAAGAGAGGATTTTTGAGAACATTGTTGTTACAATTAAAGTCAAGGGCAAAAGTCATGGATGTGAGACCACAGCTTTGCTAGGTGCTGGATGGAAGGGTGTGAAGGTGTGATGTGATTGTGGTGGCGGTCAGAGGGAGGAGGGGACGGCTCTGTAGATGAGAAGAAAGGGGGGGAGTTCGCTATAGTTTTGATAAATGGATGCAAAAGTTCTCCATTAACTTGATGGTGCATCTCATCATGCAAGTTCAAGAGCATGGGGCTTTGAGGGTGTGTCACTTTCTCACTCCCTTTTTCCTCCCCACCTCAACAGCTGGGAGAAAGGGAGCGGCCATCTCGAGGGGTCAAGGTGGGGCAGGGGTTTTTGAGTCTGTTTGCCCCCAAAAAGATGAAGAAAATGGGGAAGACTTGCTGTGTCGGCGGGGTCAACTTCGAGAGGGCAATGAGGTGATTCAGTGGCATGGGAAAGTCACCCCGGAGCCTTGGTGAAAGGGATGCAGGGATGCGGGGGGGAATTAGAGGGGCAGATGGCCCCCATAGAGGGGTGTGTTGGTTTATGGTGATGAGAATTTCTAGGAGTTGTTAGGAGGTGGGGTAAGAACAAGTATGAGTGTCGTCACTGCGCCATTGTCGCCGGTCTGCGCTTTGTTTAAAACCTCTTAGGGATCGGTCTGCGCTTGGTTTAATAGAAGTTCTCCTAACTTGACCCCACTAACCCTTGCTAGTCTTCTGCCTCCGTCTCGGCCATTGTTCCTACCCTCCTTGGCTCAATGACTCCACGGCATTTGGTACTATTATTGTGGCCGGTTTCGGTAAAAGTCTTGTGGATGCAGAACTAACACAGCCATCTATCAGTTGGCCGGTGTAGAGTGTCAAATGCAGTTTTTGGGATTGGAAGAGTTCGCCCCTGGGGCGAACGTGGCTGTCCGTCTCTATTCTGGTCCCCTTCTGTGTTGTTGTGTCTACGTCTTTGCTTAGTAACACAGATACAGAGGGCATAGGACGGGAAACTTGGTGTATGAATGGATTAGAGACAGGCAAGGCTCCAGCCATGACATGCTCAGTGCCCCAGTCAGTACAAAGTGCTGTGAGGTGTAGTTTACAAGTTCAGTTTGAATTTTTTCGTTTACTAGATTGTCCCATAAGGTCCGATTATCAAGCTCCCTTACTGGTCTGTCCCCCTTACCTCATCTTATAGTGATTGGGTTGAAAGGTACTTTATGGGTAAACTACATAGCCAACATTGAGTTCTTTTGGGAATTGACTTATAGTGGGTGATTAGATAAACACATGCAATTGCATCACCAGTGTTCACAATAATAAACACAGTATTATCCTCCTCATCCTGGACTACATGACATCATTTCTCCCTGCTGTACTGGTCTACAAAATGAACCAACACCGATGTTCTCAACCCTAATTGCCAATGATCTTCTTCCCCCCTTTTCTAGATGTATGTGGTGCCAAGGAGCTGGCATTCCTATTGGAGCCCAGTGACGTCATCGCTGTGCGGGATCGGCCGCTGATGCTGGACTGCCGGGTGGAGGGCGAGGGTACCATCTCGATCACGTGGCGCAGGAACGGGGTGCCCGTGGTTGTGGAGGAGCGGGTACAGGTGCTGCCCAATGGGACCCTCTTCATTCAGAGCTTCCAGAAACGACTAGAGAGAGGCGGAAGTGAGACGGACGTTGGAGAGTACGACTGTGCCGCCCAGAACCGCTTTGGCATGCTGGTCAGCCGCAAGGCCCGGGTTCAGCTTGCATGTGAGTTTCCCTCCCTTACATACTGTTTTACCTAGTGTAATTTATGTAATGGTGACCTACAGTATGTACCAGTCGCCTACATAACAGTCACTTATGTAGAGGGGATGTCCAACACTCAACGCACATACAATACACAGAAAACACTTCACCTATCTATCTATACACAACACAAGATAGCATAGTATTGAGTATAAAGGGAAATTGTTAATTTGCACTTGCTGAGATTGTTGTTCTCCACCTGCCAATCACTACTGGTGCTAATACAGTAGCTAAATAACTAATTTTAAAGACTATATCAATACAAAGATTACACATCTTGACTTATGGCCGAGGTGCCATTTTACAATTAACAAAACTACGCTTTCATTTTCAGTCAAGGGGAAAATATAAGAGTTACATAATACATCTACATTATAGTTTTAGAGTAGCCTTGAATAATCACATATGTTTGAGTGTGGTTTGCCAACACTCTTATGCCCTGTACACATTGTGTCGTATTTCATTACTCCATACTTCATCTTGACGGAGTCTTGCCCCGCTACTGAACGAACAAGTGTAGCGCAAGATGGTGGAGAGCCCTCTCGTTAGAGATTTATTTTGGGAGATTGCAAAATATGACCTTTTCATTCAAGGCAGGATAAATGTATAGTTTCAGGAAATAATACATGTTTTGTTTAGTTACTTTGCAATCCCACTCTGCATGACATCCGGCGCAACGTAACGGAGTGCTTATGGGTAATGTGAATGAGGCTTTACAATTAGTAATATGTTCAATGTGTAGCCTGGCTACACAAACACATGATTAGTCAATAATATTCCCTTCTGAATGTGATTTAGAGAGAACCAGCAGCGAATGTTCCAGGGTAAGTCTACAGAAGTCCTAAAAAGTGTGGAGAGGTCAAAGCATGGCTTTTGTCCTATCTATAGGAGATCACTAAATGTAGTCCCCTCTCTGTCAAAACAGGCAAGAGTCTGTTCTTAATGATGCTCCATACTGCAAACAACTTTGTCGCATACCTGGCAACCCAAGACCCCCTCGGACTCTATAGACTCTGTTATAAATGATGCTCCATGTTGAGAACACCTTAGTTGCATACCTGGCAACTTGAGACCACCTCAGACTCTTTCATCTCTTTTGTTTATTTGAGTCACTGTGGGTGATGAATGGTACACCCCACTAAGTGGACTGACACGTGGACATACACAAAACACACACACACACAAAACATATAGTGTTCAGACAAGATTTAAGATAAACACATTGCAACGCTGCTGGGTTTTTCACGCTTAACAGTTTCCCGTGTGTATCAAGAATGGTCCACCACCAAAAGGACATCAATCCAACTTGACACAACTGTGGGAAGCATTGGAGCCTGTGGAAATCTTTTGACACTTTGTAGTATCCATGCCCTGACAAATTGAGGCAGTTCTCAGAGCAAAAGTGGGGGGAAGGTGTTCTTAATGTTTATATTTTTGTATAATATTGTTGACTCTGCTGCATATCTTGGACCAGGTCTCCTCTTGCAAAATATAGCTTTTATCTCAATGAGACTAACCTGGGTCAATGAATGTTAAATGGGGATATATGTTTTGCTGTTCTTTCTTCCTTAGTTCTCCCTAAGTTCCATACCCACCCAGAGTCCATGTCAGTGGACGATGGCGGTGTGGCTCGCTTCAAGTGCCAGGTCAACAGTGTGCCTGAGGCCAACATCACCTGGGAGAGGGACAGAACCCCACTCAGTACCACCGACAACAGGTATCATCATACTAATATATAGGCCTATACACTCACTCACACACACCTAAAAAAATGGGTTATTGTTGGATGATTGCAAATTAACTTGGCACTTGCCGTCACCATGCAAGAGAGTTTGCCATATTAGCGATGTAACTACCTTGCTGCAGATAGGCATTTTGAAAAAGTAGCTAACTTTTAAATTCTCAGATTAACTATGTCACATCTACTGTATGTGGGCACTGACACCTCTTTCAACTCCTCCCCCTCGCTTGTCTAGGTACACTCTCCTGCCCATGGGTATCCTCCAGGTGACTGGTGTGAGGCGGCTCGATGCCGGGGGGTACCGTTGTGTGGCCTCCAACATCGCCAACACACGCTTCAGCCACGAGGCTGTGCTCAATGTGACCGGTGAGTGGGAATGATCCCACTGCTCAATGGCGACTCTCCATTGATAGCGCATCTTATTCCAGGACTAGGCTTAATCTGTGTCTGGGAAACCAGCCCTTACAATATAGATCATATAATTAGAGGGACCTGGCTATAGTGTTCCAATGGGATTGTTCATGTTGCTTTTTTATCTATAATTTTAGTTGTTTGGGACACTCTCTAAATAATACTAAACTGACCATGTCTATGCTAATCACACAAATCGTGTTAAAAGTCCTATAGGTTTAAGCCAAAGTATGAACATGGTCTTACTCAGCTGAATAAACGGTCTTACAGTAGTGTCTTATCTCTCTTTGTGTGTGTGTTTGTGTCCTTTTCCTTTCTCTATAGGTGGGGCTTCCAGGATCTACAAGGAGCCAGTTATCCTCTCTGGGCCCCAGAACCTGACCATCACTGTCCACCAGACAGCCATTTTGGAGTGCATCGCCACAGGGAATCCCCGGCCCATCGTCTCCTGGAGCAGGCTGGGTAACGACTGTTCTCATGCAATCAGAATGGCGTACAATGGCCTTAATTTCTACCATACTCAGATGAGTTAATGCTAGCAGCTAAACAATGATTTGATCTCTGTATCAGCTATTCTGCGTATTATGCACTATGTTGCTCTATAGACGGGTTAGCTGAGAACGTCATGAAAACGATGCACATGCTTCAATGGAGCAGAAGGCCATTGTTTTTGCGAATCTGTATGGCCAGATAGCTAACAACAATGACAAGCAGCTGTCATGTGTGGAATCGTAATGGCTTGTTTCAGTTAGTTTTTTCTTGTTCTTGATACCATGCCTTGTTTTGACTGATGTCACGCCTATGCTAACATGACAAAAAATGGCTAGCAAGCTAACCAACCACTGTAACAATGTATTTATGTTTTCAATAAACATTGGAGACGAAATATAGTATAGTTCTTGTCAACAATCTAAGCCAAACCCGTTTTGCCACATAGTTGTGCATGCGTCGATTTTGTTGCTAAACAAACTTGATTTTGATTGTATGAACCCTGTGTTTTTTGTATTATGTTGGTCTATGTCTTATTCCTTTGTGTGTGTGTGTGTGTGTGTACATTTGTGTGCTCTCTCCAGATGGGCGCTCCATCGGGGTGGAGGGCATCCAGGTGTTGGGCACTGGAAACCTGATGATCTCGGACGTGTCGCTGGAGCACTCGGGGGTGTACGTGTGCGCCGCCAACCGCCCCGGGACCAGGATGAGGCGTACTGCACTGGGAAGACTGGTGGTTCAAGGTGAGCTTCCTCCAAACACTTATACCCTTTTCCCACTACTGTGCAGAAGTAATGCGAGCCAAGCTGTACTGAGCTGGCCTGGTTTAGCATCCCCCAATGTTGATGGTACAGTGATGTGAAAATAAAATATCTGAGCCATCAGAGTACGGTTTAGGCCAACACAAGAGTCTAAAAATGGTAATACTGTACCTGCCTCACCTCACTAAAAGGCAGAGCCTGAAGGCTGAATCAAAGTAAAGTTTCAATAACTCATTAGGAATTTATTAATCAGTAAGTGATATCCTCCAAGAATGCCTTTCCATATCACAGTGAGCCTTTGCCAATGATCATGACAACTGACCATGACACTGACGGATACACAAGATCGCAGGATGGGGGAGGGGGGTTCATGTCCGGAAGGTGGGGTGGGGTGGGGGTGTGTGGGTGTAGGCTTTGGGCTTTTGGGACTGGCTGACCCCATCACATTAACCTGTTTTGAATTTGGCCATGACTTCTGCCAGGGAAGGGAAAGAAAAGGGGTGGGTTTCTGAGAGAGGAGTTGATACCCAAGCTCCACCCTCTCACCTCACCTTTGCCCCCCTTAGAGCTTTGAAGGGGGTGAGGTGGGAATGGGAGTTGGTTGTTTTTTTTGGTGACACTATTGGCGTGATAGAGACCCCGGGCTCCCACTTGTAATTAAGCATTGACGCTAGTCTCCAGCTGGACTTTGTGTGTGTGTCCACTGCTGCCACTACCTCAGTGACAAGGCCCATCCATCACCCAGCAACTGTCCATACGTTCACCCTCCTCATATTTCTAACTGTCATTACCCCCATTTTAATTGGCTATCCTAAGTGTTTCTCATTATACTAAGGACCACACAAGGGTCACAACACCTCTGGTTAATGTGAGAGACCAACAGCATAATAGGGAAAAAATTGCCCTACCGTAAACAACTATGGAAAGGAAAGGGAAAGGGGGATACCTCGTCAGTTGTACAACTGAATGCATTCAACTGAAATGTGTCTTCCGCATTTAACCCAACCCCTCTGATAAGTTTATATTAGAATGTAATCATGTGTTTCCTCTCCTGCCTCTCTGGAAGCGATAATCGGCACTGAATATGTAACTGATATGTGCAATATATTGATGTTGATGTAATTTATCTAACATTGCATTTGCACTTTCAAAGTCAATCAATATATTGAAATATCCTTAGCTTTTCCTTAATGAACTAGCCAAATATATCTATTTTTAAGTACTTATTACAATACCTAGTTACAATACCTGCGATAGATTAGCGTCCTGTCCAGTGGGTGTACTTGTACATAAAGCTGCCTCAAGCTCCTGCCCCTATGGGCGTTCTGGTTTGGACAAGTTTTGCTTACTTAGTTACAATAGCTAGCGGCTAGCAAACTGTTACAATACCTAGCTACCAACATGTTACCTAATACCAAAACAAAATGTAGCCTATAGCAACAAAATGTTACCTAATACCTAGCTAGAAAAATATGACCTATAAAGTAAACTAGATCTCCATATATCCCTTCACCCCTATAATCCATTTAAATTACTCTACTTTGCACCCAGCTGTTAAGGCTCTCCCCATCCATGTTGTGTCAGCCTCTTTGACCTGGTCAATCAATAGTTCTCCCTATCAGTCTTTCACAAGTGGATTGGCCATGGAGGATGTGGTCTTTAATGTATTCATACATTTATTGATTGATTTCACTCTATTTGTTAAAGAAAAAAGAACAAAGAGCTTTTTAGGATGGCGATCACATGAAATGGGTGAAATTATTGGTTGGTGGACATTGTCAATGTCAAATACAGGCTCAAAGTGACCTAAAATCCCCCAATTCCCTTTTAAAATGTGATACTGGAGGTATATTCAGCTAGAATGTCCGCTTAATATTTGCTGATACTTGATACTGTTCTCAAAAGGTGTTTATGATACTGTTCTCAAAAAGTGGCTACAATCCACCACCATAGTATGGACTTACATTTGCCATGTTGCATCCAATAGTAACAATACAAAGGTATTGGTTAGGCACAAATCATATAGAATAGCAATGGCCATGAGACTAATTACTTCACCTATTTTTAGCTCTCACATGTTCCCTATTCCTGCCAATAAGGCAAGTCTGATCATATAGAATAATATGAAATACTTTGAGATATGATGCTATTGTCACGTTCCTGACCTGTTTTCCTTTTTTCTTGTATTTATTTAGTTGGTCAGGGCGTGAGTTGGGTGGGTTGGTCTATGTGTGTTTTTCTATGTTGGGGTTTTTGTGTTCGGCCTGGTATGATTCTCAATCAGACGCAGCTGTAGATCGTTTGTTCCTGATTGAGAATCATACTAAGGCAGCCGGGGTTTCACGTGTGTGTTGTGGGTGGTTGTATCGCGTGTCTGCATTCGTGCCACACGGGACTGTTTGTCGATTGTTTTCATGGTGTTCTTTTGTTTCGTGTTCAGTTTCGATATAATAAATAATCATGGACACTAATCACTCCGCATATTGGTCTGATCCTTCTCGCCTCTCCTCCTCGTCCGAGGAGGAGGATTACGACGATCGTTACAGCTATTAATATGTGAGACACCACTCAAGTTCAAAGTCCTACTTTGCAGTTGGATACCCTTAGATATATGCACTGTGTAAAGGAGGTTATTGGAGGCCATAGAGGTCTGTTATTTCACACACTCTGTCCTCTTGACAGACAGTCCGTTTCCCTGTCCCTTCTGCTCTTAAACATTCCGGTCATGGTCATGATATGACGGGACAGCGGGACAGCCAGGATAGGACAGGACAGATGCAAGGCCAGAGATTTGGACAATGGGAGAGAGGTGAGAAAAAATAAGGGGCAGGATGTGCAGACGGTCATTGTGTGTGGCGAAGGGGGAGTGAGGGATCACCTCTCACCTTTAAACTGTGACCCCTTACCCCTGACCCCGTCCTAGGAAAATGGTCAAAGTCGGGGAATAGAGAGAGGGCGAAACACCGTACCGGGCAGAACAGATATGGAAGGAGAGAGAGAAGGGGGTGGGTTTTGGTGTGGAGGAGGGTAAGATTGATGTGTCCCCCAAAGAGAGAGGAGGGTGACCAGTCCCCATACCCTGTCATTCATTACTACGGTTTTTGGGTGAGTGGGGAGGGGGGACAGTTGTTCTCGTCACAGCTGGATGTCAGGCGGTGGGGGCAGAGTTCAGGGGACACCGAGAGAGGGGGGACACAAATGGTGCAGGGCATTGTGTGATGACTGCTTTCTCTGAATGGAGGGCCGGTTAAATCATTCCCCTCATCCACTGCCTTCTTTGGGGTAGAACATTTTAATTTAAAAAATGTGGAGAAGGTTGGAATCGTTGAAAGGCTTTAAAATGCAGATCCCACAGCTGCCGGCTTACTGAGAGGGTCTTTTTCACATTAGATATGAGTGTCAGAATCAAACAGCATATATGTCAGAAAGTAGAACATACACTATATATACACAAAAGTATGTGGACACCCCTTCAAATTAGCGGATTCGGCTATTTCAGCCACACCCGTTGCTGGCAGGTGTATAAAATTGAGCACACCGCCATGCAATCTCCATAGACAAACATTGACAGGAGAATGGCCTTACTGAAGAGCTCATTGACTTTCAATGTGGCACCGTCATAGGATGCCACCTTTCCAACAAGTCAGTTCATCAAATTTCTGCCCTGCTAGAGCTTCCCCGGTCAACTGTAAGTACTGTTATTGTGAAGTGGAAACGTCTAGGAGCCACAACGGCTCATCCGCAAAGTGGAAGGCCACACAAGCTCACAGAATGGGACTGCGGAGTGCTGAAGCGCGTAGCGTGTAAAAATCATCTGTCCTCGGTTGCAACACTCACTACTGAGTTCCAAACTATCTCTGGAAGCAACATCAGCACAATAACTGTTCATCTGGAGCTTCATGAAATAGGTTTCCATGGCCGAGCATCCGCACACAAGTCTAAGATCACCATGTGCAATGCAAAGCGTCGGCTGGAGTGGTGTAAAGCTCGCTGCCATTGGACTCTGGAGCAGTGGAAACGTGTTCTCTGGAGTGAGGAATCATGCTTCACCATCGGTCAGTCCGACGGATGTTCTGGATTTGGCGGATGCCAGGAGAATGGTACCTGCCACAATGCATAATGGCAACTGTAAAGTTTGGAGGAGGAGGAATAATGGTCTGGGGCTGTTTTTCATGGTTCGGGCTAGGCCCCTCAGTTCCAGTGAAGGGAAATCTTAACGCTAAAACATACATGACATTCTAGACTATTCTCTGCTTCCAACTTTGTGGCAACAGTTTGGGGAATATGTTTCAAAATGTAGTCCTACCACAAAAGACATAAAGCCCCACCCCCCCTCTTTGATTTGGTTATGTACCTGTGTTGCCTTAGCGACAGCCTGGAGCCCTGAAATTAGGTTAAAATAGACTCTGAAATAGACTGAACCAAACTGGAAGGATGTTTATTGTTTGTAGTGTATCCTCTAGCTGTGCGTAATTGCATAATGCAATATGTTGCTATAAATGTAATGTGGTTTGTCTCTTAACACTCAATCTCCTCATTCTTGCCCTTACAAGTGGGATATAACTACTGACCAAATGACAGTTATAACTACTGACCAAATGACAGAAATAACCACTGACCAAATTACAGTAATAACTACTGACCAAATTACAGTAATAACTACTGACCAAATTACAGTAATAACTACTGACCAAATTACAGTAATAACTACTGAACACAAACAACAGTCTGGGCGTAGGATATATAAGTAAATTAGGTAGATGTACTGTATGTATGCACTTAGTTCGATATGACTCAGTGTTTGAACTAGTCCTGACCACTGACCAGTATCCAAGGTTATGAGCTCTGTGTTCAGTGTAGACACATCACAGATAAATGTGATTGATTTCATGAACACTGTTTGATTCTGTGGCGACGGAGCAAAGTGAGCGCTCAGGAACCCTAGACCCAAAAGAGATATATCCTGAACATAGGATATCCACTCAACCTTGACCGGGGTCATTATAATTGGGCAGACTGATGCATTTTTGTTCGGCTCTGCTTGGCTCCACCTCCATGGTTGAAACGAGCATGTAATAAAACCCTACACACACACACACACACACACACACACACACACACACACACACACACACACACACACACACACACACGCGACAAACACACAAAACACCCCCCTTGTGCTTCAGACGTCCATTCCAGTCGCCCCTTCCATTCAGTCCAACAGTCGGCCCAATAGTTATCCCTCAACAGTCAAAGACCCCAGCCACCCCAGTCATAGACTGCTCTCTCTACTACCGCATGGCAAGTGGTACCGGAGTGCCAAGTCTAGGACAAAAAGGCTTCTCAACAGTTTTTACCCCCAAGCCATAAGACCCCTGAACAGGTAATCAAATGGCTACCCGGACTATTTGCATTGTGTGCCCCCCCCCAACCCCTCTTTTACGCTGCTGCTACTCTCTGTTTATCATATATGCATAGTAACTTTAACTATACATTCATGTAAATACTACCTCAATTGGCCCGACCAACCAGTGCTCCCGCACATTGGCTAACCGGGCTATCTGCATTGTGTCCCGCCACCTGCGACCCACCACCCACCAACCCCTCCTTTATGCTACTGCTACTCTCTGTTCATCATATAGGCATAGTCACTTTAACAATATCTACATGTACATACTACCTCAATCAGCTTGACTAACCGGTGTCTGTATGTTGTTTTTATTTCTTTACTTACTTATTGTTCATCTAATACATTTTTTGCACTATTGGTTAGAGCCTGTATGCAAGCATTTCACTGTAAGGTCTACACCTGTTGTATTCGGCGCACGTGACAAATAAACTTTGATTCGATTTTTCTTGCTATTCAATCTCTCTCAATGTCTCTATGTCCTCACATCTTCTTCAACATTCCTCTTACCGATTAAACAAACAAGCAAAAGACCAAAGACACTTTGACGGCCATTGCTTAACAACAACACCTTCAAGTCTTGTTTTGATCCTGGGGATCTGTATTGGTGTCTGTTTTAAGAAATTGGGGTCCAACGGAGAGAAAGCACCTTGGGGAATATAAAATCCATGCCTCCTCCACTGATTAATGGTCTCCAGTACTCACAACCCCATCTCTCCATCCCTCGATCTTTCTCCATCTCTATTTCTCTCTCTCTATCTCTCTCACGCTCTCTCTCGCACTCTCTCTTGCTCTCTCTCTCACTCTCTCTGCTCTCACACTACCTCTCCCTTAGACCCTGTTTATCTCTCTTCCCAGGCCCAGTCTCTCTGGGCCTCAGCCAGGGAGGGGAGAGGGCAGGGGCTCAGGGGGTGTCAGTGTCAATAAATCAATGAGATGCTTAGGGGGCAAGAGGGGCTGGGGCTGGGGCTGGGGCTGGGGGTCTCTACATATATGCATGTCCCATTGTGTGCTATTGAACTTGGTGTCAGGCGGGACAGTGAACCCCGCATCTGTCCTGGGGACACCGGAGAGCCAGGAAGGGTCAGAAGGGGATAGAGAAGTGGGGGTTAGGGTTATATTAGGCTGTCCTCTGGAAGTCTCTCCGTATGTTAAGTTCAAGCTCCAGGAAGAGGAGAGGAATGTTTGTATAGATCTGTTGGGGTAGATGTAGGGATGTTTGTATGTATTGATACACCTGCAATTGTTAAGATTGAGGTATATGTAATGTGGGTAGCATGCTATAGGCTACTATAACTAGAGACAACGTGTTTCCTGGTCAGGTCACATGGTCAGGACAAACTCAGGGTCCTACTGTGCATTTAGATTTGAGAGCTATGTTTCTATCAGATCAGAGGAAACTGTATAAAACTATATGGTCAAATCAAATTCACTTCTGAAGGTCCTTAATATTAGGACTGCAATGGTCCTAACCACCTTTATACGATAGCATAGCTAACCTCTATAGTTCATTATAAGAATGACAGCACGTAGAATTCAATGCTCTCCCCAAAAAGGCCTTGTCATTCTAATCATGCCTTTCTCCTCTCTCTCTGTTTACCCTCAACATCTTTTTTCTGTCATCCTCCTTTTCTATACAACTGTTATTCTGCCTTCTTTAAAAAATTTCTCTAAACAACCTTTTTATCCCTCCACTTATCACTAGCCTGCTTACTTTCCTCTCTTCTCCTCTCCTCTCATATTGTCCTCCTTCCATTCTCCTCATCTCCGCCACTTCCCTTCTTGACTTTTTGAAAGTGCTAGGCCTATATTTTACTTTCATGCAGTTATATAGTATCACAAGCGAATGCAATTGTAGATTGAATTTCCCCCACAGTGATACAAGGATTAATCACTTATATACACAATACACTTACAACAAGTTCATAATTCTCTCCCCACCAGCTCCCCCTGAGTTCATGCAGTGGCCGCAGTCTGTCTCGAAACCAGCGGGGGGCAGTGCTGTATTCACCTGTGTGGCCCAGGGGGTCCCCGAGCCTCACCTCATCTGGCTGAAGAATGGCAAGATCCTGATGCCCAGCGACAACGTCAAGCTCACCAACAACAACAGGTACTGTACACCAGGGGTGTATTCATTCCGCCGATTCGGTTGCAAAACATGTCTTAAACGGAATGAAACGGGGAGGGACCTACCAGAATTTGTCCAATAGAAACTCTTGTTTTGCTCTCTTTGCTTCCGTTTGGTTCTTAAACGGTAATGAATACACAGCTGGGTTTACATTTAAGCAGACACTAAGTCTTATCTATAGCGACTTAGGCCTATAGTCAGTGCATTCAACTTAAGTAGGTAAAACAAACATACCAAAATGCAGGTAAAATGTTCGTCGAAATATACGCTAAATCTGCTAAATCAGCACTTCCCTTAGATTATTTTCCAAGTGGACATACAGAAGAGCAGTTCATATATTTCACCACAAGGTGGCATTTTTGGATAGTGGCTGAAATCTCCCTCTGTTGAGTAGGCTGAAGCTCTGTATTTACACTGAACAAGAGAGGATGGGAATCAATGATTATGTTTTTAATCACAAAGAATTCCATTGTTTATCTGAATATTTGTTTGAATACATACAACCAACCCATTTTATGTTGTTTACCCAATATATCAATGTTTTAATCTGTCCTAACTCAAATAAACAATCAAACGGATCGAATCTTTTATCTCCATTATCCAGTACCCTGGCCATGACGCGCATCACCACGGAGGATGAGGCCATCTACCAGTGCATCGCTGAGAACATGGCAGGCACCAACCAGGCTAGCGCCCGTCTGGCTGTGTCCCTGGCCAAGGATCTGCCCGACTCCCCCCAGGGCCTCACGGCCACAGCCCTCTCCCCCAGCGCCCTGCAGCTCACCTGGATCCAATCGCCAGCCGAGATCACCAACGGCATCATCGGCTATGTGCTCCACAGCCGCAAGATCGGAGGTGAGTGAGAGTCTGTGTGATAACCTATCAGCGTTCAAAGCAGAGCTAGGAGAAAGCTCTTTCTTAATTGCCTCAAAAAAATCTGTCCTCTCCTAGCCTCCTGTCCTTCATTGTGCTGATCTAAAAGAACTGGCCAGGTGAAAGCCAGCCTAATGATGAGTTTACTAAGGACTGATTTTTAAGCAATTGAGATAGCATTTTGTTTTCTTTCAAATACTTTAGTTGCACTTGACTGAGTGTGCCTGCTGCAATGGAACTTAACCCTAATTTATATTTCTTCTGCCACCACAACTAATGATAATACTGCTTGTTGTTCCCCCCAGAGCCGGACAGCAGAGAGCTGCAGGAGGCAGTCAGTAAAACCACCTTCCAGCACAACTTTATCAACCTGGAGCCAGCCACCACCTACTCCATCTACCTCAAGGCCTACTCCCCACTGGGCGCCAGCCAGCAGTCCAGCACTGTGGTGGCCACAACACTAGGGGGCGGTATGTCACCAGGAACATGTTAATGCTATCAGCTTACATGCTGACCCCGCTGCTTGCGTTGCAAAATAAATGTACATGTTATCCAATCATTGCACCCACACTGCTCGCACGCGTCAACATGCGTTTGCGTAGCCAGGCGCTAAAATAGAACTTGGTTCTATTTATGAAGCTCGACGCGCTGCAAGTCCTGCCTTACCCATCTCCTCATTAGTTTTTAGGAGCATATACCCACGTGGGTGATTGAAAGATGAACTGAGGTCCACACTCCACTCCAGTTGGTAGTGGTAATGCACCTTAAAGTTGGTTGCCTTCCGCCATATAAATTCCAAAGAAGAAGAAGCCTGAAGGAGGAGAGATTACAAAAAACGAACTCGGTTTACCCTTTTATCTGTGGATTAATTGTCGGAGTAGAGGACCTTGTGCATTTCAGGTGTCACGCCCTGATCTGTTTCACCTGTCATTGTGCTTGTCTCCACACCTCTCCAGGTGTCGCCCATCTGCCCATCTCCAGGTTTCGCCCACCCGTCCGTTCCTTGCTCCTGTCTTTGCTATAGTCCCTGTTTTCTAGTTCCCAGTTTTGACCTTTCCTGCCTGCCCTGAGCCTGCCTGCCGTCCTGTACCTTTGCCTCTACTCTGGATTATCGACCTCTGCCTGACCTGACCCTGAGCCCGCCTGCTGTTCCGTTGCCTTACACCCTCTCTGGATCATTGACCCCTGCCTGCCTTGACCTGTCGTTTGCCTGCTCCTTTTTAAAGAATAAACTTTAGTTTCTTCAACACTGTCTGCACCTGGGTCATATTGCACCTGGGTGATATTCAGGTAAAATAACAATCCAATGTTTATATCCCCGGACAAATTAGCTAGCAACAGCAAGCTAGCTAGCTAAAATGCCATAGATGTTTAATGCTTTTCGACCTGTCCCCAAATTAATATAGTTGGTTCAGAGTTTGTTTTGATATTTCAACCTGCGTGTCCTGATCGCGTCTGGTGTGGGTGGACAAAATCAACATGCATGTGCGCGAGAGGTCTGGTCAGCATGTTACATTCCCCAAAGCCTAACCATAACTATTTCCCTGTGTGCAACACAAAGGGTTACACTTTATAATTACTTTCAACAAAAGCCATTTATAAACTGTATGAATAGTGTACTATTATACTTATAGTGTACATATGCTATTAATACATTTGTGTTTTTGAATCTAACATTTATAAACATTTACTCACATTTATAAGCATTCCTAAACATTTATAAGCATAAATAACGTCTTATTTATAAGAGTTATAATTAAATATAACCAAATAAAATGATTCTATTATATTATGGGGGAAAATGTAAAGCTGACCTAGGATCAGTGTCTAGTGGCTACTTCACTCTACCCCACATACAGTAGCTCCATGTACAGTATACTGCACAAAGAGGACAGCAGAGTGCTTTAGGATGATGTAGCTAGACTAGTGTAAGATTGATAGTGTAAGATTGGGAATATGTCCTGTGTAAGATGTAGCTTTTTTTATGATTCTACGGCCTGATAGCCTGCCTGGTTATTTACAACCTGTGATCGAATGAAGGTGTTTATCTCCTCTTCCCTCTTTTGATATAATTTCATCATTTTTACATCTCGCATCCCCCTTTTCTCATCTGTTCTCTCCATGTCTGGGCACTTATGTCAATCCTCATATACTATTTCACTCTTCTTCCGTCATTGATAAACACTCCCTTGTTTAATCCTCCCGGTTTTACTACCTCTTTGAGCTTTATCATAATTTCATCCTCACCCCTCTTTTACTCTCTCTCCAATTGTATTCAATTCATACACCCTCTCTTTCATACTGCCTCTCTAACCATCTCTACACTATTTCTATCTTTCTGCTGTCCTTCCCAATCATTGATTAGTTTATAGTTTTTTTTACATCCAATGTCCTAATTTCTATCTCTACTCCTGTAGTGCCCACTCCCCCTACCTTCTTCACCAAGGTGGTGAACTCCACTGCGGTCCAGGTGCTATGGGAGCTCCCCAGCAAGCCTGGCAAGGCAGAGGGCTTCAGGCTCACCTACCGCAGGGTCCCGCACACCGACTTCCAAGGGCCAGTTCAGTTCCCCTGCCACGTCAATGCCTACACCATCTCCCGTCTTGGTGAGTGAGTGAGAGAGAGAGAGAGAGAGAGAGAGAGAATGTGTATGCATGAATTATGCAAGAACAGAAACATATCACCTCCAGCAACAGAGACTATGAATTATTAGTTTGTTTTTATTTGTCTCTGAGACACGGGAAGGAATCAGTTAACATAGTCATGTAATTACCTTTATAATATTTTGTGGACTGTTCCTACCACATTAGTCAATGTAATAATAATGATGTAAGGCTGAAATAATAAGAGAGTGAGGAAAGAAATACAGGAAACCATTGACATTTGAGTCATTTAGCAGAATGTCTTATCCTGGAATGAAAAACAAATAAACACACCTGGGGTAAATATGTACTCTCTCCTATGCTATTAGAAAAAGCAACAACGTAGAAAAAAAACAGGCAAATAATTAGAGGGTTTGAAAGTCTTTATTACATGAGCATGACAAGGGCTTTAAAATCCACTTGATATTGGTGTTCCAATTTTTTGTTGTTGATATAAAGTTATTATAATATTATATTCATATTAAGATGACATTTGTTATATTTTATGTTATAAAATAATATAATACATGTTAAAAATATATATAATTTTAAATGATTTTTAAAGACTTTGCCAGTTATAATTCAAATAAGTTGTATTTACCCCTGGTGAAATGCAGATATTGTAATTGCTTCCCCCTGATAGCTGTCTTTTATCCACCCACTTGGGGTCCAAGCTTTCATGTGTGGACCATGAATCAGTCCTATACTCCTGCACTGCTACCACATGTGAATTGATTGCCCCCCATCTATCTTCAGAGTTCGTTCTGTTAGGTGACCTACACTGGGATTTGCTTAACACCCAGGCCGTCCTACAATCTAAGCTAGATGTCCTCAATCTCACACAAATTATCAAGGAACCTACCAGGTACAACCCTAAATCCGTAAACATGGGCACCCTCATAGATATCATCCTGACCAACCTGCCCTCTAAATACACCTTCGCTGTTTTCAACCAGGATCTCAGCGGTCACTGCCTCATTGCCTGCGTCCGTTATGGTCAAACGACCATCTCTCATCACTGTCAAACGCTCCTTAAAACACTTCTGCAAGCAGGTCTTTCTAATCAACCTGGCCCGTGTATCCTGGAAGGATATTGACCTCATTCCGTCAGTCGAGAATGCCTGGTTGTTCTTTAAAAGTGCTTTCCTCACCATCTTAAATAAGCATGACCCTTTCAAAAAAAAATGAACTAAGAACAAATATAGTCCTTAGTTCACTCCAGACCTGACTGCCCTTGACCAGCACAAAAACATCCTGTGGCGTATTGCACTAGCATTGAATAGTCCCCGCGATATGCAACTTTTCAGGGAAGTCAGGAACCAATATACACAGTCAGTTAGGAAAGCAAGGGCTAGCTTTTTCAAACAGAAATTCGCATCTTGCAACACTAATTCCAAAAAGTTTTGGGACACTGAAGTCCATGGAGAATAAGAGCACCTCCTCCCAGCTGCCCACTGCACTGAGGCTAGGAAACACTGTCACCACCGATAAATCTCAGATAAATCGAGAATTTCAATAAGCATTTCTCTACGGCTGGCAATGCTTTCCACCTGGCTACCCCAGCCTCGGCCAACAGCTCTGCACCCCCCACAGCAACTGGCCCAAGCCCCCCCCCCCCCCCCCCCCTCTTCTCCTTCACCCAAATCCAGACAGCTGATGTTCTGAAAGAGCTGCAAAATCTGTATCCCTACAAATCAGCAGGGCTAGACAATTTGGACCCTCTCTTCCTAAAATTATCCACTGCCATTATTGCAACCCCTATTACTAGTCTGTTCAACCTCTCTTCCGTATCGTCTGAGATTCCTAAAGATTGGAAAGCGGCCGTGGTCATCCGCCTCTTCAAAAGGGGAGACACTCTAGACCCAAACTGTTACAGATCTATATCCATCCTGCCTTGCCTTCGTAAAGTCTTCGAAAGCCAAGTTAACAAACAGATCATCGACCATTTCGAATCCCACCGTACCTTCTCCGCTATGCAATCCGGTTACCGAGCTGGTCACGGGTGCACCTCAGCCACGCTCAAGGTCCTAAACGATATCATAACCGCCATCGATAAGAGACAGTACTGTGCAGCCGTCTTCATCGACCTGGCCAAGGCTTTCGACTCTGTCAATCACTGCATTCTTATCGGCAGACTCAACAGCCTTGGTTTCTCTAATGACTGCCTCGTCTGGTTCACTAACTACCTTTCAGATAGAGTTCAGTGTGTCAAATCGGAGGGCCTGTTGTCCGGACCTCTGGCAGTCTCTACGGGGGTGCCACACGGTTCAATTCTCTGGCTGACTCTTTTCTCTGTAAATTTCAATGATGTCGCTCTTGCTGCAGGTGATTCTTTGATCCACCTCTACGCAGACGACACCATTCTGTATACATCTGGCCCTTCTTTGGACACTGTGTTAATAAACCTCCAAACAAGCTTCAATGCCACACAACTCTCTTTCCATGGCCTCCAACTGCTCTTAAATGCTAGTAAAACTAAATGCATGCTCTTCAACCGATCGCTGCACGCACCCGCCCAACATCACTACTCTGGACGGTTCAGACTTAGAATATGTGGACAACTATACATATCTAGGTGGTTAGACTGTAAACTCTCCTTCCAGACTCATATTAGCATCTCCAATCCAAAATTAAATCTAGAATCAGCTTCCTATTTCGCAGCAAAGTGTCGTGTCTTTGGCATCAATAAAGTGAAGACTTATTTTATCAAATCAATTCTCTGTAGTTATTATTAGGTGATTAAACTAATCATGTAAATGTAATTAACTAGGAAGTCTGGGCACCAAGGAAAATCTTCAGATTACAAAGTTATAATTTTCCTAATATAACTCTTCAGATATTTTAATATCTGATCAATTCTTATTAATTAATTATTCTTTACCTCACGTTAGTCTCATTCCAAATGTCATAAATTGCTGGTTATCTGCACGAACCCAGCCTTTACTATGAATCATCAATACACCAATTGTCTTAATCATTTATTTACTAACTAAATAATCACAGAAATGCATAAACAAATAGTTATGGTTACAAGGAAATGATAGGGGAGGTTCCCTAGTGGGCTAAGCCGATATGACGGCTTGGTGGACAAAGGGAAGTGGGTGTGGACTGAAAAGGGTGGGAAAGACAAAAGGAGTCCCTACACAGTTGATAATTCTATTAATTTAAATGCTAATCCTTTGCACTTGAACGCTCACTCATTCGGGGATAATTGCATTCAATATATATTTACGCCCAGTGTGTCATCGTGATCTCTGTTGGAATCGTCAGTCCTTCTGTTGGAGAGTTCATCCGAGTCTCTCTTTCTGCTTCCCTGAAGATCAAAGTATTTCGTGGTTAGAATGGATACTTCAGAGTACCATTCAGAAATGTTCTCATAGAATAGATGTTTCAGCGGTTGTCGGTCTTCGCATCCCAGGTTGACATAATTTCTAGCTGCAGACTAGTAATTATTATCTAAGATTTGCTCTTATTCTGTAGGGATCGATAGTCTCAGAGTTTAACCATTTCCAGTCATGTAGCCAATGCTCCACATGGTATGGTTAGGAATTCAATAACTATTGGCAATCACAGCTATCACTGTGGGTTTGCTTAGTCTCTACTCAAACCTTTGCCCCCTCAGCTGACCGAGGTATGCATGGTCTGAAGAGGATTTCCTCAGGAGGGGGTTTTATTCTTAACAATAGACGCCGGATAGAACGCAATTCTTAACAATAGACGCCGGATAGAACGCATAGACGCAAAATAGAACTTTTTGGTAAAAACTCAACTCATCGTGTTTGGAGGACAAAGAATGCTGAGTTGCATCCAAAGAACACCATACCTACCGTGAAGCATGGGGATGGAAACATCATGCTTTGGGGCTGTTTTTCTGCAAAGGGACCAGGACGACTGATCCGTGTAAAGGAAAGAATGAATGGGGCCATGTATCGTGAGATTTTGAGTGAAAACCTCCTTCCATCAGCAAGGGCATTGAAGATGAAACGTGGCTGGGTCTTTCAGCATGACAATGATCCCAAACACACCGCCCGGGCAACGAAGGAGTGGCTTCGTAAGAAGCATTTCAAGGTCCTGGATTGGCCTAGCCAGTCTCCAGATCTCAACCCCATAGAAAATCTTTGGAGGGAGTTGAAAGTCCGTGTTGCCCAGCAACAGCCCCAAAACATCACTGCTCTAGAGGAGATCTGCATGGAGGAATGGGCCAAAATACCAGCAACAGTGTGTGAAAACCTTGTGAAGACTTACAGAAAACGTTTGACCTCTGTCATTGCCAACAAAGGGTATATAACAAAGTGTTGAGATAAACTTTTGTTATTGACCAAATACTTATTTTCCACCATAATTTGCAAATAAATTCATAAAAAATCCTACAATGTGATTTTCTGGATTTTTTTTCCTAATTTTGTCTGTCATAGTTGAAGTGTACCTATGATGAAAATTACAGGCCTCTCTCATCTTTTTAAGTGGGAGAACTTGCACAATTGGTGGCTGACTAAATACTTTTTTGCCCCACTGTATGTGTGTTTCCTGTCCTCTCTGAGGTCACCAAATTAAACACACTTGTCATACCTGTCCCTTAAGTGTCCACGGACCATTTCCATCTTCTCACAAGTGGACATTTTGTATCAAATCCCCATTTTGGGGATTTAGGAGTTCACCATGTGAAATACTTTGTTCTCTCTATGTGTCTCTTTCTGCATGGCCAGGGGGAGAGAGTCTCCTCCAGGAATTTACGACCTGAGATAACAGAACCTGGGTGTAGGAGAGAGAGAGAGAGAGAGAGGGGATGCCACGATCTATACCTAGAAAGGGCCACTTCATGACAAAAGCCTCATTCACTCATGCTGCCAAACATACCCTCGTAAAACTGACTATCCTACCGATAATTGACTTCGGCGATGTCATTTACAAAACAGCCTCCAACACTCTACTCAGCAAATTGGATGCAGTCTATCACAGTGCCATTAGTTTTGTCACCAAAGCCCCATATACTACCCACCACTGCTCTTGTTGGCTGGTCCTTGCTACATATTCGTTGCCAAACCCACTGGCTCCAGGTCATCTATAAGTCTTTGCAAGGTAAAGCTCCGCCTTATCTCAGCTCACTGGTCACCATAGCAACACCCAACCGTAGCACGCGCTCCAGCAGGTATATCTCGCTGGTTATCCCCAAAGCCAACACACCCTTTGGCCGCCTTTCCTTCCAGTTCTCTGCTGCCAATGACTGGAACGAATTGCAAAAATCACTGAAGTTGGAGACTTATATCTCCCTCACTAACTTTAAGCGTCAGCTGTCAGAGCAGATTACCGATCGCTGCAGCTGTACACAGCCCATCTGTAAATAGCCCATCCAACTATATACCTCGTCCCCATATTTGTTTCTCTGCTCCTTTGCACACCAGTATTTCTACTTGCACATCATAATCTGCACATCTATCACTCCAATGTTAATGCTAAATTGTAATTATTTTGCCACTATGGCATATCTATTGCCTTACCTCCCTAATCTTACTACATTTGCACACACTGTATATACATTTTTCTATTGTTATTGACTGTTCGTTTGTTTGTCCCGTGTGTAACTCTGTGTTGTTGTTTTTGTCGCACTGCTTTGCTTTATCTTGGCCAGGTCACAGTTGTAAATGAGAACTTGTTCTCAACTGGCCTACCTGGTTAAATAAAGGTGAAAAAAATATATGTTGTTGTCTTATAACTGAATTGCAGAAAATTCTGAAAAAGATGTGATGTACGAAATGTGACATTGATTTTCCAATAAGGCTAGCTTTAGGCCAGCGCTGGCTTGAAAAGGTTGCAGTGGTGCAGAGAATAACAATTACCCCATATTTGAATGATTATGTGACATCAAGTTAATCACCATTAACATGGAAGAGAAACGTAATATCCCTCTGTAGCACAGACATGTGAAAGGGAGCTCTTTAAAAGTTTTTTTTCCTTACATGTTTTGCTGTATTTGTAAAAAATAAATAAAGTTAAATGTAAAGCCACCTAGTGGAAAATTACTGGATGGGTTGGTGTCATTGCTTTTAGAGCTTAAATTTTCTCATACTGTAGCAGTAACTAAATCTATATTGAGAGATTAAAAGAGGTAGACATGGGAGGATGTTGGAGGTATCGAGTTAGAGATGACAGAGTGAGAGAGTTGAGAGGAAAGACAGTTGTAAGTGGGTTAGGGAGGGAGTAGGGGAAAGGAACAGTCCAGGCAAGATAAGTGAAAAATGACATGCTCCCCAATTTCAATCTCTTTCAATCGCCCAATCAATAGCTTTGCTTTTACCGAGCAAAACTCGGTCAATATCTCTCCATCTAAATATGACCTTCAAAGTTGTCAAAGGGAATTTATAATGTAATACTGTCACCTTATGACTTGTTCTTGCAGAAACCGGCGCGGTGTATGAAGTCAATCTAGTGGCCTATAACGGGAACGGCGAGAGCGGTTGCTCCAAGAGGCTGGTGTCACTGACAGAAGAGGGCACCAGCGCCAAAACCAGTGGTGAGTGTCCAATAAATATTAGAGTCAAGTCAGTATTGAATAATAAACAATATTTTCTAGACAAGTATTAGTTATTTGGTGATCTTCTATCCTTTTTCCTTCAAGTGCATTTTTCAGTGAATCTATTAGTTTGCTTTTTTGGCATTGCCTTATGATCTAATATGTCTTTCTGTATGTTACTAACTGTGTATTTGTACTGGCTAATGAGTGTATGGATGTGCACATCATGTGTTTCTTGGTTGCAGGTGGGGAGAACCAGTGTAACTGTATACAGGATGGCGAGGGCTCGATGGGCGGTATCGTGGTTGGCATTCATATTAGCATGGCCTGCATCATCTTCTGTGTGCTCTTCCTCATGTTTGGATACCGTCGCAGGTAAGTAGGGACCCTACCTGATGGGACCCACTAGGTGTTGCTTTGCTTCTAGTACTGTACTTTCAGATTGGATTTTTAAGGTCAGGTAAACTTTAGATATATCCTGATCACCCAGGATTTATCTTGGCAGAGTGAGATTATGAATGTTAACTTTGGTATATTACATGTTAGTTGTATTCATAAAGTTGTGTGTTGTTTTTAGAGTGGACTTGTGTGCGTGTAATATTGAAACATGTATTAATGTCCCCAGTCTGTTCTGCAGTAAAGGTACTCAGGACAGCTGGTCTGTGCCAAGGGGGGAGGACCGGGGACACCTGGGACAAAATGGGATCCCCAAAGAGGGGGTCACTCGTCCGGCAGAAGTCGCCCTCAAGTTAGTGCCTCAGGTAGGAGGACCGGTGCAACCTGACTCATTCACTAAACTGAAAACACTAAGCTAACCTCTCACATAATGTGGCCATTAGTTTTGTTCATCCATGGCTCCATCGGCTATTTTCATCCCTGTAAGAGACAGGAGGTGACTGAATAGATGTCCCGGTCTTATAATTGAATCATAGATGACATTAGAGCTGCATGATATGGGTTGCCAGGACACACGCATTGACGTCACAGTAGTTTGCCCTCCAGGGATAACTTAGTTTCTAAAAACAAAGTTGACACCTTCAGGACATCTCGAGTCGCCAATATCTCAGGATGAAGTGATCTATCATGCTCACAATCCCGTCTCTCTGTTGTCACAAGCTCATCCAACTATTCGATCTGAGATCTATATCTCATCCGTCTGTGATTTCTGACCCCATGATACTGTAGGTTACAAGCCTCAGGACTCTAGTCAATCAAACCTGGATTTGTTACCACTGAACTAAACATTTTTACCACGTCAAGCAAAAAGGATTTTACTTCAAAAGGTTCTAGAGACTAGGGTGTGTTTTTCTAAAGGGCTAATGTGGCACTTTTTTAAATTTTTTTATTGAATTGGATTGTCAGAGCTGTGTTGGACAACATCGATGTTACTATGTCCAGGGGTAGAAATTATGAACAAGATGATTGGTCAACAACAACGCAGAAGTAATCATCAGTGGACAAAAGGAGAGATAAGATCGAAGTTGCTAAATTATAGACTCTGACACTCCGTCTTTTGTCTCTCTTTCTTTTCCAGAGTCGTGACTCCACAACTCAGGGAGGGGCTCTGGTGCGTCCAGCCCAATGCCAGGTCCTCATCGAGCAGCACTTGTCTGGTCTGCCTGGGACGGGCACTGGCTAACACTGGCCAATAACCCCCTAAACCCCTCTTTACCAACCCTTACCCACCCTCCACCCCAACGGTTTGCCTCTTGATGGTTCCTCCACCCCGCCTGCCCAACCAAAGCCCCCCCCCCCCCCCCCCGCCTGCCACCCTAGTGTCCTGCGATGCCAGGGGTCCGCCATTGTTCTATCAGTACCCGAAAACCTTTCTGCTGCTAACGAACAAAATCTCAAAGTAGCTGAGTGACATAATGCTCCATGTTTCCACTGAACTCTCGCCTTCCCTCCCTTCTCTTAAACCAAAGTCTAACACCTTTATGTTCGGTGTACATGTGAATGCAGAATGCTAGCCTTGAGAAATGCCTCCACCGACAGAGTCCATCCTATTATGTCGGGCTTTCTTACGTTACCGAGGGGAGCATCTATAACCAAAATGTTCTCTTTCAATGGCGTCCCCTTGGTAACAGTACATGCACTTGCACTGTGCTTATCTCTAGGATCTCTATATACGTTCCAGTCCAATTAGGAAATGTTTGAACTAAGTGTACTAAACCCCACTGAGAATTCCTGATAACTTCCTGTTAGAGGGAACAGTACATTTTTGTTTGCCTTTGATTAGCCTTAGCTCTGCAATACATAACAGACACAAATTACAAAGCGGCCTTGTTAATAGCCTTATGGAGGTATGAGTCTCATTGAGTTGATTGTCTTTATCACCGTACTAGCCTTGAGACAGGTTGAGGTCCAGAGGAACCATAAAAGGCAACCCCCCCTCTTTAACAAACCACTCAAACCAAATTCTGCCTCCAAAGATAGCTACCTCAGTCTGATGTGATTGTCCGAGTCATAGTTGAGGTTAACGTTAGCCTGCTGGATGCTGCTTGAGCAAGCCTACCTCAGAACCCAATAATAAATCCTGTACCCTTAATACCCCCTCACCCCCTCACTCTTTGTGCCAATGCCAGTGTCCCGTGCCAGCCACTGCCACTGCCCCACGTCAGGGTACCCACCTGGATGACTGCCATGGGAAGCCAAACCGTGGTAGTATCTGAGCGTCACCGTCCCCCATCTCCTGTCCACCCTGCACTTGCCTTAGCCAAATCTCCTTCGTTCTTTGTCACAAGCACAAGCCTTTGTCCTTACCAGGGACCTCCTGAGACAGAACTCTCTGGTTCGAAGCCTGAAGTGGTCCAGCAGGTTTGGTGATTTTCCTTCAAGATGCAGGGATGACTTTTTAAGTGTTTGGAGATCATACATGGCGACAACTCCTCCTATGTTGCACAAATGTTCATCTCCAATGATGTATTTGTGATTGGATGGTACCTTATGGAAAACATGGACCTGAAAGAATGTATCTATGATCCTTTGCCCCGTTTAGAAAGGAAATGAGATATGCTCAGGCCTTTTTCATAGAGTCCTCCAAAAAAAACAAGAACTGGTCATCCTTAGGAAAGATTAAAGTCACTTGCTTGTTTTGTCCACACAAACGAGATGGAATTCCCCAAAGCCAAACAGGTGATTGTTCTAGGGCATGCTGATTGGTTGGCTCTCCAGATGCCAAATCAGTTGCCATAGGAACTTGCGGGTGCTGTGAGTTGATGGCTGAAAATATTGTTTCCAGAGAGATTAATGGAGATACTGACCTGGAACGCACGGACACGGCACTAGTTTCCACTGTAAAACACCTTGTCAGCCTATCCCAAAAAGTTTTTATATGAAAACCAAGCTGAATGATATCCAAAGATGTACAATTTGTAATGGTTATCGTTTTTTCCTTCATAACCTTCTTTTAAGAGATAAACTACGCCATTGTTTTCAGATTTTCGTTGTTCCTGTTTTAAGGGGTAGCCAGTATGAAGAGCTTTAACTGAACCTAAGCCAAAAACATTATTTTTGATTTAATTGCCATTATATGATACCTGAATTAGCATTGTTTAAGTCCTTTTGTATGGCTTTCTTGGCTTGCCCCTTTTGACATGGAACTGTCACATTTTGTTGAATATAACTTTAAACTTTTAAAGAGTAACCAAATGAAAATGGGATATATTTTCGAGGAGATGTTCTATGTTGATGCAAAAATGAGTATTTGTTTTCTCTTTCTAATAGTAGCGTTGAAATTGCCAAATAATTAGCTGTCTTATGGAAAATACTATTGTGATCAAATACCTTTTACTTTTTATGACACTTACTCATGACCAAAGCACAGGATCATCCATGTATGTATATGTGTGTTCTCTGTGACAGTTTGTGAACCTTGAGGGCAAAAGATGCCAACACAAACCATCTAAAACAGCTTTAAATTGTTAACAGAAGATGGTCGGATTAACCAAAGAACATAACTATTTTAGGCCTCACACTTGGTTGTATTAAACATGTAACTGAAATGTTATTAAAGTCTATACCAGGGTATCTTTGTACAAAATAAAAACAGTTGAATAGGCCCACAGTGGCTCCCATATTCCAAGGAAAAAGGACCAAAATAGGTGGTTTCTTAAGCTCTACAGTCCTCAAGGTTCATGTCAAACCCCTAATGAGTGTTAAAGGTTTACGCAGAAACACTGCAGTAAAAAGTCTGACAAAGACTTTTACTCCCGTCCTCGTTTCTTATTTTATAAATGAAAGGGGTGAAACGAATGTGATACCAAAAGAAAAAAAGTGTTGTGATATGGGAGATTTTTTTGTGTGAAGTCGTGTAGTGTTAAAGCTAGATGTATCATTTTTTAAATACAAACTGCTGGTTCTTTTTTTAGAACTTAATTTCTACTCTTCCTTTTTTTGGTCTCAACATTTTATTCTTACAGCTGTGGACAGAAAAAGTTGCCAAAACTGAGACTTTATGTGAATTTTTTTAAATGTTATTGTTATTAATAATATTAATATTATTGCTGTTTTATTTTACCCTTACCCCTTATTTCCAAATGTGTTTGTTTGTAGAAATATAAGGATGTGCAAATGTTTGTTAGAAATTAGAGAAAAACATGGACACGTGTTGGGTCTTGGGCAAGAAGGTGGGATTTTGTTGAGAAGACACTTTAATGATAAATTGTACCCAAACAGAGCATTAAATAATATTCAAGCTTTTCCTGGCATCAAAGCCTTACAAAGTGATACCCATCTGCCCACAAGGCCCATCAGATAGTAAAATTTGAAAACAAATGTAGAGAACTAGAAACTGATTGCTAGAACCAATGAGAAAAAATGCTTTAATCTTTGTTTTTTTTGCTTTCTGAAACCCTGGTGAGTATATAATATGAAACTGAAAACCCTAAAGCTTTAAACTGTTTAGAGACGAGGATGTGTTCTTGTCTCAGGGCCATAAAAGAAAGAAATAAAGAAATGAAGTAAATGAGACTGACATAATGTGTTTGAAAGCTGTAGCTATAGACGGAGACCAAGCTGTCTGATTTTCTTTGTGTTTGTATTGATCATTTCACAGGCAGCGTGTTTCAAAAAATGTACTATATTACAGATGTATTTATTTAATTATTTCAAGACACAGAATTACATATATGAACTGAAGTATGCCGTGCTTCTGTCACCCTATTCACACAGAAGTTGAATTGCTGTCTGGCCCATTATCTTGTTACCTTGTAACATAGAACAAGTCGGACATCTTGGTGACACAATGTTTTCTTGAGACTATTTAACATATAACACTCTAGAGAAAACCCATACACAAGTTTCACAGACTACTCACTCAGAGAGAGATCTGACAGTGCCTGCTTTACCCTCATTGGCATTCTGGTCATCCATAGTGGATAAACAAAAGACAGTGTTCCAGGAGCTCCATTGCCACAGGCCTGATAAATTTTAAGAGACATAAGAGTCTGTCAACTCTTTTCAGTCTTCATTGTTCATTCATGCTAAGACTGCTGAACGCAGCTATTTTTCCTCTTCCCCCTGGTAGGTTACAACTGAACTGAAATCTTGCTACCCGTTGCTACTTATGAGATCCTCTTTTCTCAACATTAAACTCATACATTTATATACCAACCTTTAGAATTATCACAGGGGATAATACAGCTTGGTCTCTACATATGTTGATGTATTTGTTTAAAAAGGCTTTTAATATGTCTAACTTCACTTTCTGCTCTCTTCTTCCATGCTCAGATTCCAATGCGCCTAAACCAAAGTAAACAAAGACATTTAATTAGAGACTAACTTGTTCAGTCATTTTCTTTGTCTTTTTCGTGTGGCTGCAATTCTACACATTTTGCCATGGGCCGGAGAGAAGATTTTGCAATTTTACAACTCATTTCATGCAATGCTACTTATTTTGCAATGGGGCAGAGAGGAAAATGTGATATTTGTAAAGGTTTCCAGCAATTCTACACATTTTGCCGTAGGGTGGAGAGAAATGTTTGTTTTTAATATGATATCTGAGTGAGACTGACTTACAAAATCCATGTGGGGCCCCCCAGCTGGTAATTTGACCATGATAACAAGTTTAGATAGCTGGCTGCTAAACTAACTTAGCGATCTAAAAAATGTTAGCTAACATGGGCTAATTGACTGGCTATCAATGACTGACATAACAAGAGACAAACGGCTGATGCACAACCAAATTTAGAAATTGCACCTTGTGTATTCTACTATTCTAACTTGCAACAGTAAGTTGAGACCCCGACTGAGGGCCTTCAAAAGGGTGGCGCGGCGCATGGTCCACCAGTTACCCATCTCTGGTCTAATACAAGAAATGTACCATTTTAACCCCACCATATCAACACAATTATGTTCCAATTTTCAAGTTTCAAGCATTTGGTACAGACTTTCAGCCAAGCTTTTCCATATGATTGATTTGATTAGTAGCCTATCAAAATGGGAGAAACCACCCAGATGGCCTGCTGGTCATGGTGCATTTGATTGTTAATATTCATTAAATGTACTCAAAAAAACATAGTGCTCACCCCTTAGGAAAAACAACACCAAAGCTATTTTCATTTGTTTATAAGTTCATTGCCTTTTTTTCTCAAGAGTGACAGATGGAGAGCATGAATGTTGTGTCTCGTCAAACTATTAAAGCTTTGAAATTACTTTCAAGTTAGCCGAATCATACATTGCTACTAATTAAGCTACATAATAAGTAACAACAGTACTGCACAAACTTAGAACTTAATTTGCTCATCTATTTTTACTTAAAAATGACAAAGGCCAGTAGGCCAATAAGTAAACTGAATAAACGCAAGTGATACCTACTAAGAGCCGTGTTCTAGTTTTAATTTTGATATCCATTATTCCCACGCAGCACCTGAAACAGCCCGACTCAGATGTGCAAATGCTTTTCCAAATTTGAAACGTCTAACCTTTTTCAATCCCGAAGTAAAAGTGTTGCTGTTGATCTCTTTGATCAGCCAATCGGAAATAAAGTTTGCTTAATGCACCTGACACATTCATAGCACCCAAATCACTTGCATGAGCTAAGCCCTGGATGTGGATGACGTAGGCCTACTCATGGCTGGCAGAAGGTTGGACGTTGTTATTCTCGGTCGGAAACTGAGACCACGCAGGCCCACTGCCAAATCAAAAAGGATTAACATGAATGCAACATCAGCACACTGGAGAGCCGACGACAAAACCAACACAATCTCCTATGTATCCCGTAGGCCCATTGTATCAGCTTTTTAATTATTATATAATTTCAATTATGCCTATTTGCTGAGTGCTTTTAAATACAAATTTGTTGAAACATCAAGCCACACATTTTACAGTGGTATTTTATAAATAGCCTAAGTCATCTCAATAATAAAGTGTAAAATAAAGTGGTAGCCTATGATTCATGTGAAACATTTTACTGACACATTAGTAGCGTAGCTCCTAATTGCATGAGGAATTGTGTTATGTGCCCAAGAGAAACATTGCGGAGAACTCATTGCCTAGCACATTCCACTGCCTCTCATTTATTGGGAATGATAAAATATTTAATTTCCTTGGCTTACTTGATCATATTTGTCCTTATAGATCAGAATCCTGCCTTTGTGTTATAGCGTCTGACATGGTAATATAGTCATATAGTGCATATCACCAGACAAAGCTAGACAGGCGTAGATAGATAGTGAGTCACTATCAAGCTTATTTGAGTAGGGGCATGTTTGCAAGGAGGTTAAGATGTTATCAAATGATGATGCATTTAAAAAAAACTTCTTAGGGCTAGGCCCCTTTTTTCTTAATTTCCGCCTGAATGACGTGCCCAAAGTAAACTGCCTGTTGCTCAGGCACTGAAGCCAGGATATGCATATAATTGTAATTAAAACATTTTGAAGTTTGTAGAAATGTTAAAATAATGTAGGAGACTATAACACAATAAATATGGTCTGAGAAAATTCAAAGTAAAAACTATCAGAAATGTTTTATTTTTGAGAGCCCATCCTCTTAGAATGGCAACTATAAGGTAATACTGAAAATTAGCTCTCTGGATGCATATCCTATGGCTTACAAAGCGTGTCAGCAGTCTATGTTCAAGGTTTCAAGCTGGTAACTTCAAAAACGAATAAGAAATATCAGTTTTAGTACAGGGACACAGTCTTGGAAATTCGTGTTTGCGCGCACCATGAAGACAGGATGCACCTGCTTAAATTGGTTTCCTATTGAACATACTTCTTTCCGAAAGAAATATTATAGTTTGATTACATTTTAGGGTATCTGAGGAGTAAATAGAAATGTATTTTGACTTGTTGAAACAAAGTTTAGGGGTAGATTTTTGGATTCCTTTCTTTGCATGTTGAACGAGTGGATTACTCAAATCGATGGCGCCAACTAAACAGACTTTTTGGGATATAAAGAAGGATTTTATCTAACAAAACGACACTACATGTTATAGCTGGGACCCTTTGGATGACAAATCAGAGGAAGATTTTCAAAAAGTAAGTGAATGTTTAATCACTATTTGTGAATTTATGAAACCTGTGCCGGTGAAAAAATATTTTGATGTGGGGCGCCATCCTCAAACAATTGCATGGTATGTTTTCGCTGTAAAAGCTACTGTAAATCGGACAGTGCAGTTAGAGTAACAAGAATTTAAGCTTTCAACCGATATAAAAGACTTATATGTACCTAAATGTTTAATATCCATAATTTTTATGATTATTTATTTGAATTGCGCGCCCTACAGTTTCACCGGAAGTTGTCCGGCAAGCGGGACGCCTAGCCCTAAATGTTATTAAACATCATGTCAGTAAAAGGCTGCATTTGCTGTCAATGACTAATACCCAACACTTCTTATCTCTCAGTCATATTTAATCTTCTGGGGCTGTGTACATTTATGTGTTTAAAGTAATGACTAAAGAATTCCACCCTGAAACGTATTTAACGGTGTGAAATGTATTAGAATTATAAGATTATGTTAAATGTATTAGAATTATAAGACTATGTGAAATGTATTAGAATTATAAGACTATAATGCAATAATGTGTGTGTGGGACAAGTTAGAGGGAGATATGTATGGTTGAGAAAACAAAGGCTGGTAGACTACACATGACCTAGTTATGGCTCTGAAAACTGACAACAGGACAGAGGGCCCTTCCAAGACCTCTCTAATCTAGGGAGGAGAGGAACAGCGAGAAACTGCCAAGGCTGGTAGAAAAGTGATAAAAGTGTGTGTGTGTGTGTGTGTGTGTGTGTGTGTGTGTGTGTGTGTGTGTGTGTGTGTGTGTGTGTGTGTGTGTGTGTGTGTGTGTGTGTGTGTAAGTAGGTGGGGGTGGGAGTTATAAAATGACTGAGTTGGCATTTTTGACTTCAGAACATTCTCTGAATAAAGAACCAACCTTTTGCAGAAATCTGGGACTTTGCCAAATTCTTATCTTAGCTTTACAACCTAGGTGGAATTGGTCAAAGCTATAGTGATTGTTATCATCATTGGGATTGAAAATTCTCATGACAATTTATTTTCATTACACTTGAAAACATCTACCTTCTGTATTCTATGCATTCCTTTGAGATTATTAAAATGTAGACTGTATAAAGTGCAAATTAACATTATGAATGATCACAGACAGCGAGCAGTGCGAGAGCAGTACGTTTGATGGATTGGTGCTGCGGTGAGCTGAGGATGTAGTTTCATTGGGCCACCAGTCATGCTTGGTTTATTTCCATCCATTCCCTGCATCCCTCTAAGTGCATGGCCCATGGGCTGTGGCTCCAGGGACATCATTTCTAAACGTTTTTAGATTTGATCGTAAATTGTACATTTAGCATACGCCAACATCCACGCCAATATTGTGATTTGCAAACCATGAACTTGCCATGAAAGTTGGTCAATTATGTGTTAAATGCAAAGTGACACCTGTTTGATTTAGACATCTTTATTCATGTCTATAAGCAGTAGAAGTTTCATTTCCTGGTAAAAATCTGTGTGAGACAAGAAAGGTACGTTTACTTTCTGCCAGTGACACCTATACAGCCACTCTCCACCGGTTGGAATGGTTGGCCCCTGATTTACGTTCAGTTCACAGCTGATAGTTAAAATCATATCAAATCAAATTTTATTAGTCACATACAAGTGTTTAGCAGATGTTATTGCGGGTATAGCGAAATGCTTGTAAGGTGAAGTTCTTTGAGGGCCGTCGTGGTATCGGCTTGAGGGGGAATATACACAGCTGTGACTATAAGGTAATACGGTCTGCATTTGATTATGAGGTATTTTAGGTTGGGTGAACAAAAGGACTTGAGTTCCTGTATGTTACAACAATCACACCCGCTCTTCTTCTTTCCGGGAGAGATATCTATTCCTGTCTGCGGGATGAACTGAGAACCCAACTGGCTCAGACAGTATATACTGAGAGAGCCATGTTTCTGTGAAACAGAGTATGTTACAATCCCTGATGTCTCTCTGGAAGGAAATCTTCGACCTCAGCTCGTCAACTTTACTATCCAGAGACTGAACTTTAGCGAGTAATATACCGGGAAGCGATGGGTGGTTTGCGCGCCTCCTTACCGTTCGATATTAATACGGGCCACTTAATCGGCGCTGAGGGACTGCTCAGGACAAAGGGCTCATAGTGATTACTATAGGAAGCTCCGTGCCCCTCACCCTGGTTCCTCATTCACTGCAGATCAGTAGGCATAGCCACGGGAAGTAGGGGTGCTATTCTGCCGCACCGCCTGCAAAACAAATACGGTACCAGTCAAAAGTTTGGACACACCTACTCATTCCAGTTTTTTTATATATTTTTAAAACTATTTTCTACATTGTGGAATAATAGTGAAGACATTAAAACTATGAAATAACACATACGGAATCATGTAGTAACCAAAAAAGTGTTAAACAAATCTAAATATATTTTATATTTGAGATACTTTAAAGTAGCTACCATTTGCCTTGATGAGAGCTTTGCATACTCTTGGCATTCTCTCAACCAGCTTCATGACCTATCCGCCTGGAATGCATTAACAGGTGTGCCTTATTAAAAGTTAATTTGTAGAATATCTTTCCTTCTTAATGCATTTGAGTCAATCAGTTGTGTTGTGACAAGGTATACAGAAGATAGCCCTATTTGGTAAAATACTAAGTTCATATTATGGCAAGAACAGCTCAAAGAGAAACGACAGTCTATCATTACTTTAACTACTCTGGGATAGGTGGCAGTATTTTCACGTTCTGATGAAAAGCGTGTCCAAAGTAAACTGCCTGCTACAAAGGCCCAGAAGCATAGTATTAGTAGATTTGGATAGAAAACACTCTGACGTTTCTAAAACTGTTTGAATCATGTCTGTGAGTATAACAGAACTTATTTGGCAGGCGAAACCCCGAGGACAAACCATTCAGATAAAAAGAAATTGAGGTCACTCTCTTTTCAATGAATTTTCATTGGGAATCCAGATTTCTAAGGGACCTTCTTGCAGTTCCTATCGCTTCCACTGGATGTCAACAGTCTTTAGAAATTGGTTGAGGTTTTTCCTTTGAGAAATGAAGAGGTAACACTGTTCAGAATGAGGGTAGAGGGAAGTGTACTCTTTGTTAGAGGCGCGCGACCTGAAAGCTAGCTACACTTTGTTTTCCTCCGGTATTGAACACAGATCATCCCGTCTTCAATTTTATCGATTATTTACGTTCAAAAATACCTAAAGTTGTATTACAAAAGTAGTTTGAAATGTTTGGACAAAGCTTACAGGTAACTTTTGAGATATTTTGTAGTCACGTTGCGCGAGTTGGAACCAGTGTTTTTCTCGATCAAACGCGCCAAATAAATTGACATTTTGGATATATATCGAAGGAATTAATCGAACAAAAGGACCATTTGTGATGTTTATGGGACATATTGGAGTGCCAACAGAAGAAGCTCGTCAAAGGTAAGGCATGAATTATATCTTTATTTCTGCGTTTTGTGTCGCGCCTGGAGGGTTGAAATATGATGGTCTGTGTTTGTTTGCTTGGGTGCTATCCTCAGATAATAGCATCGTTTTTCTTTCGCCGTAAAGCATTTTTTAAATCTGACACGTTGGCTGGATTCACAACAAGTGTAGCTTTAATTTGGTATTTTGAATGTGTGATTTCATCAAAGTTGAATTTTTCTAGTAATTTATTTGAATTTGGCGCTCTGCATTTTCACTGGAAGTTGGCCAGTTGGGAAGCTAGCGTCCCACATATCCCAGAGAGGTTAAGACATGAAGGTTAGTCAATGCAAAACATTTCAAGAGCTTTGAAAGTTTCTTCAAGTGCAGTCGCAAAACTATCAAGAGCTATGATGAACCTGGCTCTCATGAGGACCACCACAGGAAAGGAAGACCCTGAGTTACCTCTGCTGCAGAGGATAAGTTCATGAGAGTTACCAGCATCAGAAATTGCAGCCCAAATAAATTCTTCACAGAGTTAAAGTAACAGACACATCTCAATATCAACTGTTCAGAGAAGACTGCGTGAATCAGGACTTAATGGTTCAATTGCTACAAAGAAACCACTACTAAAGGACACCAATAATAAGAAGAGACTTGCTTGGGCAAAGAAACACGAGCAATGGACATTAGACCGGTGGAAATCTGTCCTTTTTGGAACCAAAAATTTGAGATTTTTGGTTCCAACTGCTGTTTATTTGTGAGAAGCAGAGTAGGTGAATGGATGATCTCTGCATGTGTGGTTCCCACCGTGAAGCATGGATGAGGAGGTGTGATGGTGTGGGGGTGCTTTGCTGGTGACACTGTCAGTGATTTATTTGGAATTCAAGGCACACTTAACCAGCATGGCTATCACAGCATTATGCAGCGATATGCCATCCCATCTGGTTCGCGCTTAGTGTGACTATACATTTGTTTTTCTACAGGACAATGACTCAACACACCTCCAGGCTGTGTAAGGGCTATTTGACCAAGAAGGAGGGTGATGGAGTGCTGCATCAGATGACCTGGCCTCAACAATCACCCGACCTCAACCCAATTGAGATGGTTTGGGATGAGTTGGACCGTAGAGTGAAGGAAAAGCAGCCAACAAGTGCTCAGCATATGTGGGAACTCCTTCAAGACTGTTGGAAAAGTATTCCAAGTGAAGCTGGATGAGAGAATGTTTGAAGAATCTAAAATCTAAATTATATTTGGTTTTGTTTAACACTTTTTTGGTTACAACATGATTCCATATGTGTTATTTCATAGTTTTGATGTCTTTATTATTATTCTAAAATGTAGAAAAAAATAAAAAAAATAAAGAAAAACCCTTGAATGAGTGGGTGTGTCCAAACGATTGACTTGTATTGTATGTATGACAAAAGTAGTGCACTGGGCCTTTATTACTCCTGTATTAGCAGACTGATACAGCTGTCTGCAGCATGGAGAAATGTTTTTGAAAGAGTAGTTGTCTCCCACTGTGTCTCCCACTGTGACCGGAGGTGGAATCCACTGGACTATGTGGAAGAAGTCTCAAGCACAGAGGAGTGGGATAACATGAAGTCTCCAGCAAGGACAGGAGAAAACGGGCCATCTACAAACTACCAAGTCCAAGCTATTACTCTAGCTCTCTGCACTTTGCTTCATAGCGCTTTGAGTGCCTACAGTGTCATAAAACCAACAAAATGCTGACTACAATTTCAGCGAAACAATTTCTGAGAATCCCTGCAGATTTGTTAGTGTTGACAGTTCCCTCTTACAGCACTCAGGAGTTTGTCTGTCCAAGAGTTCAAGGGGAAACGGGTCATGAGTGACATCATTGTGTAACGGTGTTCCTCCTCCTCTTCATCCGAAGAGGAGGAGCATGGATTGAACCAAGGCGCAGCGTTGTGAAATGACATGATTTATTAAACAAGACGAAAAAACGAACTACACTTGAATAATAAACAAAACAAATAAACGATGTAGACAGACCTGGACGACGAACTTACATGAAACACGAAGAACGCAATAACAGGAAAACTGACTACACAAAACCCGAACGAACAAACATACCGAGAACAGTCCCGTGTGGCGTAACATACAGACACTGACACAGGAGACAACCACCCACAACAAACAGTGTGAAAACACCTACCTTAATATGACTCTCAATCAGAGGAAACGACACACACCTGCCTCTAATTGAGAGCCATATTAGGTACCCATTAACCAACATAGAAACAGAAAACATAGACTGCCCACCCAAACTCACGTCCTGACCAACTAACACATACAAAAACTAACAGAAAACAGGTCAGGAACGTGACACATTGTGAGTGAAAGTTCTTTATCTGTGCACTTTTATGTCCATTTCATGTCTCCTGTCCTTGAGGATAGCATCAATCTGATGCCAGTTCATTCATGGTACAGTGCCTTCAGAAAGTATTCACCCTCCTTGTCTTTTTCCACATTTTGTTGTGTTACGGTCTGAATTTAAAATTGATTAGATTTTTTGTCACTGGCCTACACACAATACCACATAATGTCAAAGTGGAATTATGTTTTTTTTTAAATATATTTCTCACAAATTAATAAAGAATGAAAAGCTAAAATGTCTTGAGTCAATACGTTTTCAACCTCTTTGTTATGGCAAGCCTAAATAAGTTCAGGAGTAAAAAATAGCTTAACAAGTCACATAATAAGTAATAAGACTCTTCTTAGAGTTTTTAACATGATTTTTGAATGACTACTTCATCTCTGTACCCCACACATACAATTATCTCTAAGGTCCCTCAGGCAGTGAATTTCAAACACAGATTCAACCACAAAGACTGGGGAAGTTTTCCAATGCCTCGCAAAGAAGGGCGCCTATTGGTAGATGGATAAAAATTAAAAAGCAGACATTGAATATCCCTTTGAGCATGGTGAACTTATTAATTACACTTTGGATGGTGTATCAATACACGCAGTCACTACAAAGATACATGCATACTTCCTAACTCAGTTGCCAGAGAGGAAGGAAACCGCTCCGGGACTTCACCATGAGGTCAATGGTGACTTTAAAGTGACTTTACAGTTACGGAGTTTAATGGCTGTGATAGGAGAACTGAAGATGGGTCAACAAGAATGTAGTTATTCAACAAATCTAACCTAATTGACAGAGTGATAAGAATGAAGCCTGTACAGAATGAAAGTATTCCAAAACATGCATCCTGTTTGCAACCAGGCATTAAAGTAATACTGAATGTTTTGGGAAAATCCAATACAACACATTACGAGCTAAATGCCTTTAATGCTCTCTTCGAGGCAAGCAACACTGAAGCATGCCTGAGAGCACCAGCTGTTCTGGATCACTGTGTGATCACGCTCTCCATAGCCGATGTGAGCAAGACCTTAAACAGGTCAACATTCACAAGGCCGCGGGGCCAGACGGATTACCAAGACGTGTACTCAGAGCATTCGCGGACCAACTGGCAAGTGTCTTCACTGACATTTTCAACCTCTCCCTGACCGAGTCTGTAATACCTACATGTTTCAAGCAGACCTCCATAGTCTCTGTAACCAAGAAAGTGAAGGTAACCTGCCTAAATGACCACCGCCCAATAGCACTCACATCAGTAGCCATGAAGTGCTTTGAAAGGCTGGTCATGACTCACATCAACACCATCATTCTGGAAAACCTAGACCCACTCCAATTCGCAAACCGCCCCAACAGATCCACAGATGACGCCATCTCAATCGCACTCCACACTGCCACGCTGATCCTCAACACTGGGGACACTCAGGGTTGCATGCTCAGTCAACTCCTGTACTCCCTGTTCATCCAAGACTGCGTGGCCAGGCATGACTCCAACACCATCATTAAGTTTGCTGATGACACAACAGTGTCACCGGCAATGACGAGACAGCCTACACGGAGGAGGTCAGAGACCTGGCAGTCTGGTGCCAGGACAACAACCTCCCCCTTTATGTGAGCAAGACAAAGGAGCTGATGGTGGACTATAGGAAGAGGAGGGCCGAACAGGCACCAATTAACATCAAGGGGGCTGTAGTGGAATGGATCGAAAGTTTCAAATTCCTTGGTGTCCACATCACCAGCAAACTAGAATGGTCCAAACACACCAAGACAGTCCTAAAAAGGGCACGAGAACACATTTTCCCCCTCAGGAGACTGAAAGGATTTGTCATGGGTCCCCAAAACGTTCTACAGCTGCACCAGCGAGAGCATGACCGGTTGCATCACTGCCTGGTATGGCAACTGCTCAGCATCCGACAATAAGGCGCTACAGAGGGTGCTTCTACACCTGCATTGCTTGCTGTTTGTGGTTTTAGGCTGGGTTTCTGTACTTCACTTTGTGACATCAGCTGATGTAAGAAGGGCTTTATAAATACCTTTGATTGATTGATAGTGCGTACAGCCCAGTACATCACCAGGGCCAAGGTTTCTACCATCCAGGACCTATATACTAGGCGGTGTCAGAGGAAGGCCCCAAAAATTGTCAAAGAATCCAGTAACCCAAGTCATAGACTGTTCTCTCTGCTACTGCACAGCAAGTGGTACCGGAGTGCCAAGACTAGGTCCAAAACACTCCTTAACAGCTTCTACCCCCAAGCCATAAGACCACTGAACAATTAATCAAATGGCCACCTGGACTATTTACATTGACCCCCCCTCTTGATTTTACTGCTGCTACTCGCTGTTTATTATATATGCATAGTCACTTTACCCCTACCTACTGTACGTACAGTCACTGTGGGGACGACGTTGTCGATGCACTTATTGATGAAGCCGATGACTGAGGTGGTGTACTCCTCAATGCCATTGAATGAATCCCGGAACATATTCCAGCCTGTGCTAACAAAACAGTCCTGTAGTGTAGCATTCGCGTCATCTGACCACTTCCGTATTGAGTGAGTCACTGGTACTTCCTTTTCACGGATCCCCCCGGTACTGATGCTCATTCTGTTCACCAGTTCTAGAGGTCTACGTCACTGGCTTTCTAGGCTTCACTGAATGAGATTCATTATCATCAACCCCGGACTGTCTTGTCTGATTACACACACCTGGTTCCCATTTCCCCTGATTAGTATGTTATATATGTGCGCTCTGTTCCCTCTGTCGGTTATTTTTCCCATGTCCGTTGGCTGTGTGAGTACCTATGCGCTGGTGCAGCTGTTATGCTGCGTGCTTTATATATTGTGTATTACGGGTATCGTCCTGTGTCGTTCAACGAGGTTTACCCTCGCTCTTTTGTTTGGTACAGCCCAGTGTTTTTGTATACTTGTTTGTTTTTGGAGTATTAAAAAACCCTATTGTGTGTTCCTGCGCTTGTCTCCAATTCCTTTATAACAACGTGACATTCATGCTTTAGTTTTTGCTTGTAAGCAAGAATCAGGAGGATAGAATTATGGTTAGATTTGCCAAATGGAGTGCGGGGGATATCTTTGTTTGCATCTCTGTGTGTGGAGTAAAGGTGGTCTAGGATTTTTTTTTCTGGTTGCGCATGTGAAATGCTGGTAAAAATTTGGTAAAACTGATTTAAGTTTGCATGCATTAAAGTCCCTGGCCACTAGGAGCGCCGCTTCTGGGTGAGCATTTTCTGCTTTGCTTATGGCCTTATAGAGTTGGTTGAGAGCGGTCTTAGTACCAGCTTCGTTCTGTGGTGGTAAATAGAAGGCTACGAATAATATATATGAGAACTCTCTTGGTAGTTAGTGTGGTCTACAGCTTATCATAAGGTACTCTACCTCAGGCGAGCATTACCTCGAGACTTCTTTAATATTAGACATTGCAACCAGCTGTTATAGACTGTCACGATCGTCATAATAAGCGGACCAAGGCGCAGCGTGAGAGACATACATCTTCCTTTTATTAGACGAAGACGTAACACGAAACACTCTTACAAAACTAACAAAACAATAAACGACCGTGAAGCTATAAACGAAAGTGCACACACAAGCTACTAACGTTCAACATAGACAATTACCCACAAACACCTAAAGCCTATGGCTGCCTTAAATATGGCTCCCAATCAGAGACAACAATAAACAGCTGTCTCTGATTGAGAACCAAATCAGGCAACCATAGACTTTCCTAAACACCTACACTGAACACAACCCCATACATACTACAAAACCCCCTAAACAATACACACACCCTAAACTAGACAAAACACACAAACATCCCCCATGTCACACCCTGACCTAACTAAACTAATAAAGAAAATCAATATAACAAAGGCCAGAGTGTGACATAGACAAATAGACACACACCCCCATCCCTAGTCTTACCAGAGGTAGCGTCTCTGTTCTGCCGGTGCATGGAAAATCCCGCTAGTTCTATATTGTCCGTTCAGCCACGTCTGGGTGAAACATAACATGTTACAGTTTTAAATGTCCCGTTGTTAGGATAATCCTAATCGTAGGTCATCAATTTTATTTTCCAATGATTGCACGTTAGCAAGAAGACGGATGGCAGTGGGAGTTTACTCGCTTGCCTACGGATTCTCAGAAGGCTGCCCGATCTGCGGCCCCTTTTCCTATGTCTTTTATTCACGCAAAAGGCGTGGATCTGAGCCTGTTCCAGTGAAAGCAGGATATCCTTCTCGTCGGACTCGTTAAAGGAAAAATGTATTCCGGTATGAGGTGAGTAATCGCTGTTCTGATGTCCAGAAATTATTTTCGGTCATAAGAGACGGTAGCAGCAACATTATGTACACAATAAGTAAAAAAATAAGTTACACAAAACGCTAAAAAACTAACGTAATAGCACAATTGGTTGGGAGAATGTAAAACGTCAGCCATGTTCTTCGGCGCCATCTTTCCGGAGAGACAGAGCTTGAGAGGATCTGCAGAGAAGAATAGGAGAAACTCCCCAAATACAGGTGTGCCAAGCGTCATTCCCAAGAAAACTCAAAGCTGTAATCGCTGACAAATGTGCTTCAACAAAGTACTGAGTAAAGGGCCTGAATACTTATGTAAATGTGATATTTCAGTATTTAAAAAAAAAAAATTAGCAACAATTCTAAAATCCTGTTTTTACTTTGTCATTATGGGGTATTATGTGTAGATTGATAAGGGGGAAAAACTATTCAATGAATTTTAGAATAAGACTTTAACCTATCAAAATATGGAAAAAGTCAAGCGGTCTGAATACTTTCCAAGGTCACTGTATATATATATGTTTTATGTTATCATTTTCCTTCCACTTTGACATTACAGAGTATTTTGTATACATCGTTGACAAAAAACAAACAATTAAATACATTTTTTGTTTCATTTTTTGTTCCAAACAACATTTGGAAAAGTCAAGGTGTGTGAATACTTTCTGAAGGCACTGTACATTTGAAATGTTTTTTACATTTCCATAGGTCTTTTATCTTCTGAATCTCTCAGTCCCTTGCCTAACCGCTCTATCCATCCTCTGCTCAAGGAAACAAAAAGAGGAGGGGGGAGAGGTGTGTCTGCTGCCGCAGTGCTGCAGTAGGGAGCAGACGCAGCAGCACATCTATTGGCTGTGGCAGCCGGAGGTATGGAAGCTACATTAGCGCCTCATCTCTCCACGTTTTTTTTTTAAATTTGCTAGTACAGCACTCTCCTGCCTCATCTTTCCTTTAGCCAAAGCACTGCATACCACTCTTAACGAGACATTATGTTTAAGGCATGAAGCCCTCCAAGATGACAATATAAACATATTTTGCACTTTGCTAGAGCGGAAGCCTTCACAAAGCCCCTTAAAATCCTATATAAATGATTCAGAATGATTCATTAGCAAATATCTTGATGTGGCAAAAAAGGTTTTGCAAAAGGATATGAAAAAAATTGTCACAGCACCAGATGTAGAGAACATCAGTGACAGTGCAATGGGTGTTTATGTATTAAGCTTGTCCTTATCAGGGATATTAAAGTCACACAAATATTTAGATTGGGGTGTTTAATCTACTTCATCACCCTCCCGGATCCGGGATCCTCCTCATCAAAAAAGCTGACTAGCATAGCCTAGCCTAACGGGACAGGGATATCATATAATATAATTTTCATGAAATCACAAGTCCAATACAGCAAATGAAAGATAAACATCTTGTGAATCCAGCCATCATTTCCGATTTTTTAAATGTTTTACAGCGAAAACACAATATGTATTTCTATTAGCTAACCACAATAGCCAAACACACAACCGCATATTTTCACCATGTTTCCACCGCATAGGTAGCTTTCACAAAACCGACAAAAGAGAGATAAAATTAGTCACTAACCAAGAAACAACTTCATCAGATGACAGTCTTATAACATGTTATACAATACATTTATGTTTTGTTCGAAAATGTGCATATTTGAGGTATAAATCATAGTTTTACATTGCAGCCACCATCAAATATAGCACCAAAGCAGCCAGAATAATTACAGAGAGCAACGTGAAATACATAAATACTCATCATAAAACATTTATGAAAAATACATGGTGTACAGCAAATGAAAGATAAACATCTTGTGAATCCAGCCAATATTTCCAATTTTTTAAGTGTTTTACAGCAAAAACACAATATAGAATTATATTAGCTTACCACAATAGCCAAACACACAAACACATTTATTAACCTCAAAGGTAGCTTTCGCAAAAAACAGCAATAGATATAAAATTAATCACTAACCTTTGGACAACTTCATCAGATGACAGTCTTATAACATCATGTTATACAATACATTTATTTTTTGTTCGAAAATGTGCATATTTAGAGCTGCAAATCGTGGTTATACATTGTGAATACGTAGCAACATTTCCCCAGAATGTCCAGAGATATTTTGGACACTCACCTAATCTGACCAAAGAACTCATCATAAACTTTACATAAAAATACATGTTGTATGGCAAATGAAAGATACACTGGTTCTTAATGCAACCGCTGTGTTAGATTTTTTAAAATAACTTTACCACAACATACAGCTTGGGTTATTGTGAGACAGTGCTCACCAACACGGCGGAGAATAGACATCAACATATTACACAGAAATACGAAATAACATCATAAATGTTGTCTTACTTTTGCTGAGCTTCCATCAGAATGTTGTACAAGGAGTCCTATTTCCAGAATAAATCGTTGTTTGGTTTTAGAATGTCCATTTCTTCTGTCGAATTCGCGCCACAATGCTAGCCAAGGTTGCTAACATTTCCATCCTCTCTTGGCGCAAAGAATGGAAAACTCCAAAAGTCCCAATAAACGTTGAATAAACTGATAAAACTCGGTTGAAAAAAACTACTTTATGATGTTATTATCACATGTATCAAATAAAATCAGAGCCGGAGATATTCGCCGTGTATACCGAACGCTTTTCAGAAGACAATGTCGAGGTCCCTCGCGCGCCGTCGAAGACAAAGAAAAATACCGGACCTGTCACTCCAAAAGCTCTTGTTCGGCCTCAGATCAAGCTAGACACCCCATTCCACCTTCCACTGCCTGTTGACATCTAGTGGAAGGCGTATGAAGTGCATGCATATCGATAAATAAAAGCCAGTTGAATAGGCAGGCCCTGAAACAGAGCCTCGTTTTCAGATTTTTCACTTCCTGACAGGAAGTTTGCTGCAAAATGAGTTCTGTTTTACTCACAGATATAATTCAAACAGTTTTAGAAACTTGAGAGTGTTTTCTATCCAATAGTAATAACAATATGCATATTGTATGATCTAGAACAGAGTACGAGGCCGTTTCATTTGGGCACGATTTTTTCCAAAGTGTAAACAGCGCCCCCGTATTGACAAGAAGTTTTAATCACAGACTACAATATTAGGGGAGAGCACTAAGCAAAAGCTTTCTATATGTCAAATTTTTATGTCACCTCATGTAAAGCATGCCACCGTCATCAACCTGGAACTTCTTTACAATAAGTCCTACTTATTTCATGGGAGGAGAACTGCAAAAATGAACTGAGGTGAGTTTCCCAATAGCCTCATAGCAAAAGTGGCGCTTTATTTCTTTCAACAACCCATGAATAACCAATGGATAGTGGAGTAGGTCTGGAGAGTCGAGAGAGATGACAGACGTAAAATACAAGGCTTTTGGTAAACCTACAAGTTATGCGTGGTTAGCAAACAAAAGTACATTTTTATGTTGTTACGGCTAGACGTTCCGCTAGCGGAACCCCTCGACAACATCCGGTGAAATGGCAGAGCGCCAAATAAAAATTAAATTACTATAAATATTTAACTTTCATGAAATCACACATGCAATACACCAAATTAAAGCTGTACTTGTTGTTAATCCAGCCAACATGTCAGATTTCAAAAAGGCTTTACGGCGAAAGCAAACCATGCGATTATCTGAGGATAGCACCCCACCAAACAAACACATGACATTCATATTTCAACCCGCCAAGCGCGACACAAAACGCAGAAATAACTATATAATTCATGCCTTACCTTTGAAGATCTTCTTTTGTTGGCACTCCAATATGTCCCATAAACATCACAAATGGTCCTTTTGTTCGATTAATTCCGTCGTTATATCTCCAAAATGTCCATTTATTTGGCGCGTTTGATCCAGAAAAACACCTGTTCCAACTCGCTCAACATGAACACAAAATATCTAATAAGTTACCTGTAAACTTGTTCCAAACATTTCAAACTACTTTCCTAAAACAACTTTAGGTATTTTTTTACGTAAATAATCGATAGAATTTAAGACGGGATAAACTGCGTTCAATAGCGAATAAAAACAAAGTGGAGCGAGCTTTCAGGTCGCGCACCCCTAACAAACAGTACACTTCACTCGACCCTCGTTCTGAACTGCCCTACTTATTCATTTCTCAAAGGAAAAACATCAACCAATTTCTAAAGACTGTTGACATCCAGTGAAAGCGATAGGAACTGCAAGCAAGTACCACAGTAATCTAGATCCCCATAGAAATCCCATTGAAAAGAGAGTGACCTCAATTTTTTTTCCCTGGATGGATTTTTCTCAGGTTTTCGCCTGCCATATCAGTTCTGTTATACTCAGACATTATTCAAACAGTTTTAGAAACGTTAGAATGTTTTCTATCTAAATCTACCAATTATATGCCTATCCTAGCTTCTGGGCCTGAGTAGCAGGCAGTTTACTTTGGGCACGCTTTTCATCCGGACGTGAAAATACTGCTCCTAGCCCGAAAGGTTAAAATAATGGTCAGATTTTTTACAGCAGGCAGGGGAAGAAAAATTTGTACAGACGTTTCAGTGTGTATCACCTTCCTCCGTGTTTTGAAGTCAGTTGTGTGAGAATTAGGAAATTCTAACTTTGCGCACACGTTTCAACTACTAGAAGCCAATCCAAAGTGAGATGAACACTATATGCAGAGGTAATGCCTCATGATTTAGGTCCAAATTAAGATTTTAGTGTGACAGCCACTGTGACTTATCTGTTGCCTACCATTCAGAGAGTAAGATAAGTACAAAATGTTATTCTGAGTTGTTTGGTAGCCTATTATATATTATAGTCACAACTCATGACCAGCTATTCTTGATGGTGATGGTGACGAAATCGAGTAATTATATGATATTCTATAATAGCCTCATTCAAATGATAGTGTCTGGCAGTCACAGTAGCTCATTAATCTGACACACACAATACTGTATACAATCAAATGAATCAAAAAGTCCAAAAGGTACTATATACTGTATTTTTTGTGAAACGTTGCGCGATTAACACTCATATTCATTCAGAGGATGTTTCATGTGTGTCAACCTACCTTTCACTCCATCAAAAAGAAAGGACAGATGTCCATGGCTAATTGTTATATTTGTTCTCTGAAGGAAATGTGTACTTCAGGCACTGCTGAATTTGCCTCGCATCATGAGCTATCTGATTGATTGGTTGTTTCTCCTGTCTCCACCACCAGGTTACCCATGGGATGATGATGATAATGTTTTCATTCTTATTTGGAATGATGAAAAACATTATGAAATGAATAATGAAAATAACAGCCACCCCAGTCATGAACTCTATGAAATTAGAAATGAAAATCCGTACACAATGTAGACACATGACACACATTTTAATGTTTAAATGCACTGAACCGTGATCGGAATGTGACATGATAGTCTTATAAAAGCTGCTTATAAATGTAAAGTGTAGAGAAGCCTTCCTGTGTCCTGTTCCTCTAAACATACTCAACAATATTGCATTGCTTGTACTGAGGTCGGGATTCAATCAAAACCAAATTGTTGACAAGTGCACTGCAATGCGCCTTAAAATGGTAATTTTCCTGACATTCGCAGAGATCGTATTCATTGTAAATACTGAGGAAGTCAGCTAAAGCATAAATTACCTTAATGTTAAATGTCAAGTGCAGCGCGCCTCAACAATGCTCCTTGGATTGAATCCCGTCCCAAATCTCTGACATTGAATGTAACGGCTTTCTTCCTGGGATGAAGGAGAGGACCAAAATGCAGCGCAGTTAGTGTTCAACATGTTTAATTAAACAATAAACGATGAACATTAACAAATAACAAAATAATAAACGTGAAAGCCGAGACAGTCCTATCTGGTGCAGAACACAAACACAGAGACAGGAAACAACCACCCACAATCCCCAACACAAAACAAGCCACCTATATATGATTCTCAATCAGGGACAACGATTGACAGCTGTCTCTGATTGAGAACCATATCAGGCTGAACATAGAAACAGACGAACTAGACACACAACATAGAATTCCCACCCAGCTCACGTCCTGACCAACACTAAACAAGCAAAACACATAAGAACTCTGGTCAGGACGTTACAGTACCCCCCCCCCCCCCCCCTGAGGTGCGGACTCCGAACGCACCCCTAAAACTCAAGGGGAGGGTCTGGGTGGGCATCTGTCCGCGGTGGCGGCTCCGGCGGTGGACGAGGACACCACTCCACCACTGTCTTTGTCCCCCTCCTTAGCGTCCTTTGAGTGGCGACCCTCGCCCACGACCTTGGCCTAAGAATCCTCCCCAAGGCCCCCACATGATTTAGGAGGTAGCTCAGGACAGAGAGGTAGCTCAGGACAGAGAGGTAGCTCAGGACAGAGAGGTAGCTCAGGACAGAGAGGTAGCTCAGGACAGAGGGGCAACTCCGGACAGAGGGGCAACTCCGGACAGAGAGGCAGCTCCGGACTGAGTGGCAGCTCCGGACTGAGTGGCAGCTCCGGACTGAGTGGCAGCTCCGGACTGAGTGGCAGCTCCGGACTGAGTGGCAGCTCCGGACTGGGTGGCAGCTCATGACTGGGTGGCAGCTCATGACTGGGTGGCAGCTCATGACTGGAGGGCAGCTCATGACTGGAGGGCAGCTCATGACTGGAGGGCAGCTCATGACTGGAGGGCAGCTCATGACTGGAGGGCAGCTCATGACTGTAGGGCAGCTCATGACTGTAGGGCAGCTCTGGCAGCTCCTGACTGGCTGGCGTCTCTGGCAGCTCCTGACTGGCTGGCGGCTCTGGCAGCTCCTGACTGGCTGGCGTCTCTGGCAGCTCCTGACTGGCTGGCGGCTCTGGCAGCTCCTGACTGGCTGGCGGCTCTGGCGGCTCCTGACTGGCTGGCGGCTCTGGCGGCTCCTGACTGACGGACGGCTCTGGCGGCTCCTGACTGACGGACGGCTCTAATGGCTCGGGACAGACGGGCGGCTCTAATGGCTCGTGGCAGACAGATGGCTCAGATAGCGCTGGGCAGACAGATGGCTCAGATGGCGCTAGGCAGACAGATGGCTCAGACGGCGCTGGGCAGACGGATGGCTCAGACGGCGCTGGGCAGACGGATGGCTCAGACGGCGCTGGGCAGACGGATGGCTCAGACGGCGCTGGGCAGACGGATGGCTCAGACGGCGCAGGGCAGACGGATGGCTCAGACGGCGCTGGGCAGACGGATGGCTCAGACGGTGCTGGGCAGACAGGCAGCTCAGACGGTGCTGGGCAGACAGGCAGCTCAGACGGTGCTGGGCAGACGAGCCGTGCAGGCAGCTCAGACGGTGCTGGGCAGACGAGCAGTGCAGGCAGCTCAGACGGCGCTGGGCAGACGAGCAGTGCAGGCAGCTCAGACGGCGCTGGGCAGACGAGCAGTACAGGCGGCGTTGGGCAGACGGCCGACTCTGACCTGCTGAGGCGCACAGTAGGCCTGGTGCGTGGTGCCGGAACTGGTGGTACCGGACTGGAGACACGCACCTCAAGGCTAGTGCAGGGAGCAGGAACAGGGCACACTGGACTCTCGATGCGCACTATAGGCCTGGTGCGTGGTACCGGAACTGGAGGTACCGGGCTGAGG